>NC_142008.1:104643075-104698792 GCF_049901715.1 Pseudonaja textilis | reverse complement strand
ATAGGAACCAGATGATGTGGCTTCTCTATTGTACTGTTGTACTCTACTGTTCTATTAAAGGCTTGATTCTAGTCTATAATAGCGATTCTAATCTAGGCACATTTGATGTGTTTTTTGTCAAGTTAATCCAAGTTCTGATAAGGGAATTACCCATCTTTGGAATTGAGATTTCTTGCTAAGTCTTACTGTTAAAACTGATAGTATTTACAAAATATTTCTCTAACCAGTTTGATAGATGAAATGCCTTGAAAATATATCAAAGAGAAATATACTTTATAGGATACTTAGTTGAAACTCTTCATGTTCAGGTTTAATAACATAGACTTTCTGTCACAGAAATTATTACATTTTATTGCATTCTCATTACTCCATTTTATTGTATTATTCAATTTTTGGGGAAAAAATGTGTGCTTTCTTTTTCATAGACATTTCCTTTTCTCAGTTGAATAAAAAATACTCATTGATGTTGTGATGTCATTGGAAGGAACCTGAAATTCACAGGGAAGAATTTTTGGTTCAATTGACAAATGAAAAAAGTCACACTTAATCTCATATATTCCAGCAGTTAGTTGTTAAGGATGTCACAAAATAGTTTTGGAACAAAGTTAGAAAAAATATTGATTAATTGAATCAATGACCAATTCAGACAGACCTGTTCTCTCCTGTTCCTCAAAAATTGCCATCTAATGTGATTTCAGATTCTTCACAGGGCCCCCTGCCTTTTAGAACCTCTTTTACCCTGAGATCTGTCAAGTTTCCCAAAATCTGTAAAAAACTAACTTTTCTTGACAAACTTTGGATAATCTAAAGGTGAAGTGCAAGTAAGCTCTACAGTACTTTATAAAAGATATGGGTGGCTAAAAAAATATTTTAAATAAGTTAGTAAATTTTCATTAGAGAAAATTTAATTAATCAATTTCAGTTGACTTACACATTTCATACCAGAATTATTCTGATGTAGAGAATATCTGGGATTTATAGATATATTACCAGCCAATTGAATGAAGTCTTTGAAGACAGAGGTAACCAAAAGAGAGGAAAAGAGAGGAAGAAAAAGGCAATTCCTTGTCATTCATATTGCTGAAATATGATTGTGGGAAATCTATAAAATACTAGCTCAATACCTGTGCTTCGCTACGAAGCTATGTGGTCAGGCTTAGTTTTGGGGGAGGAAAATAACAGGGAAAAATTCTGCCTCTGCCTACCAACATCCATTGGTATTCATCTGGCTAGTGTCCTGTCAGTGAGTGAGAGAGTTGAGGGCTGTTTGGAAACTGAAGCAGTATTTGCTGTGTGAGCAAGGAGGAGACAGCAAAGAGTCTGAGTGTGGCTTAGCTCAACTGTTCTGTACTAAAACTGGTTGCTGCTATGAAACTGAAACTGAAACTCCTTTCCTCTGCTTGTGTTTTGAATTTGGAACATATTTCTTTTCAGTTGAGGAGGGGGAGTTGAGCTCCTTAGCATCAGAGCATCTTAATTATAATATGCAAAATCTTAATGCTCTGATGGTCATTTTGAAAAATGCTTTCTTAGTGAGCACCTAGAAGCCAAGAGGAAAATATGTGCCAAATTTCAAATTTGTAGGCTGTGCAGTTCTGGAGAGTTTGTGATGATGCATGAGTGGCATTTTGCTTCTATATGTATAGATTTTATATGTATAGTACATAGATGAGAAGTAGGGAAAATAATCTTAATAAAAGATTTTAGAATTATGAGCCACATTACTGAGGCCCCGATTCCAAATGTACTTTCCAAAAGTAAAGTTTCCACACATAAAAAACAAACATACAAACAAAAAGCTTGTGTAATATTAGGACAGTTCAAGATTTGTTTTCCTCTAAAATGAAAAATACTTTTGAAAATATTAAGTTCAGGTTGGTAGATGTTGTACAAACCTCGTATTGAGTCATCTTTGAATGATATGAATCTGGGTCCTACAAGTGTTTGAGAATTTTATTGTCTACAAACTAAATTTATCTTTCAAAAATTGCTATTAATGCCATTTATTCTTGAGTGCTAAATATTTGCTATTTTTATTCCTATGATTCTATTCCTATGATGTTATAACTCTATATTTCTGTTTCTATTGGTGGAATTCATATTATCCTTCTAATCTTTTATCAATTATTTATGTATTTATGAATCATTTTTGATAGTATTCATATATTATTGTCAACATTTATAATAGATACAACTTCAATAACTGTAGGAAAAGTAATTGCAACTATCTACTTGATTTGAAAAAATATTGCATATTATACATTTCATCTTTCAACATATAAATGGACTATACCACAGAATGAAATATTACCAGCCAGCCACAATGATGATGCTTCTTTCCCACTTCTTTCATCACTACCTTTCTTCGAGATGTGGAGGAATACATGGCTTGCAGAGCTTGAGCCACAGCATATACAGCATTGTAGATGCTATAGCTGTGGCCTGTTATTCTTTTTGGAAAAACATGTTCAGGAAGACTCTGTAATGTCTCCTCTCCGCTGCAAATATTCTCCTTCTCATGTCCCAGATAAGAATCTTGCAATGCACATCCAAATGCATGAGTCCAGAAATCTTTGATAAAATCACCTTCTTTTACAACAGAAGGCTTTTGATCTTGAATATGTTGTTGGAATCCTTTCAGTTCTTTGGCATGAATTGTAAATGATATTGTACCATGGAAGTCCTGTAAATCCCAGGTTTTTTTATTAGCAAAGTATCTCAACTCCGTCCCAATAGTCAGGATCCATACTTTCCCTTTTTGGGTTCCAAATATTTCTTTATAATCAGTATTTAATGAATACCTCAAAATGATCACGGAATGTGTATATCCATTAAAAATTAAGACATTGGCTTCATTACCCATTATTTTATCATAAAATTCTATTATACAATTGAAAAAAAATATTGGCATTATAACAGGAACTGTGAAATAATGAAGACAAAACAAATGCCTTTTTTGGAATATTCAGGTACCAGGATCTGTATAAACCAATCTAAGTCCATCCCATTTGCCACCAAGAATCCAATCCACTTCCAACTGAAATGTAGAAGTAAGTGGAAGATACCCCTGTACTCATAAATCCCATTTGGAACCATTTGGTAAAAGGAAGGAAGATTGATATCCCCTGCATCAACTCTAGGAGATCCATACATGAGCTGCAAAAAAAAAAATTGTTCAGGACAATGATTTTTTTAAAATATGGTGTAAATATTGCATGTGCAACGAAAAAGGACAATTTCTTTCTGTTGAAGATTGATATACTTTAGAGCTCATAGGATGTGGCAGAATATAACTTTGTGACTTCAAAAAGTAAAAATGTTTACTTATCATTTTTATAGTTTAACTACTTTAAAGGAGACTACCAGAAAACACATGGCTATTCTATAGGCTTGATTGGGAAGGTAAGATCCATCATCATCATCATCATAAAAAGCAATGATTTATTATTGTATACTACTGCCAAAAGAGATATCATATCCATTTCCATAAAATTACCAATAGCGAAACTTCATTAGGGGATTTTTTTTTTTAAAAAAAGGATATGTATTCCTAAGTCCTTCATTTGGGGATATTTTTTTAAGGACACGTATTCATATGTTAAATGTAGTGAATATAAAGTGGATTTTCTTCTTTCCATGATAGTGAAAGATCAGGTACATTTGTATATGAACTAGAGGAGGAGCAGTATCTGTTAAAATATTTCTTACAACAAAGGTTGACAAAAAAAACTAATCTAAAATTTGTTTGCTTTACGTATGTATTACCCCCATATTGTAACTTCAAAAGAGACAATTTTGTGTAATGTTTATAGGTTTGGGAAAGAGTCCGTGAGTTCTTAGGCACAAAGCTAGTTTGGCCTAGTTCTATCTCTCTGATTCTCAGCCTTAGGAATGATGCAATGACAGACCACTTCTTAAATCTTGCCCAGGAAACTGAAGGGACGTGTTCAGGCAGCTACCTGGAGTGTACACTGATTGAAAGACAGCAAACAACAATAATAAAAATAATGAATCAATTGCAAAACACAGCTTTAGTTGGAACAGCTTACATCCTGTAATAAGATCTGTAACACCATCAAACACCTGCCTCTACCAGGTCTTGGGAAGGAACCAATAAGTAGGCAAAATGACAAATCCAGTCTGAACATCTGACTAACTATGCAATGAACCAAAGTTATACATTATAAAAGAACTGGGTATCAATTGGAAAACCCAAATCAAAACCATATTCAAGTCCAAAGTGGAAATTAAGACTCCATGCCAAGATAAAGAAATTAAAATCAGATGTGAATAATGAAGAACATGAAAGAATAGAAGTTAAAGAATGTAAGAATCAAGACAAGCCTAATAAAATGTTAGCTTAACACCAGAAGAGTTAAAGAAAGTTTGGAAAGCAACAAATCACAACATAGCTGGGAAAATTTAATGTTTGGGGGCATTAATCATCCATTTTAATAAAACTCAGCTCTTTCAATCAGACAAGCAAAATACTGAGAATGGAAAAACCAAAGCATTTTTTTTTTAAAGCCTATGGGAAACTCAAAATAACGAATGGATAAAAAAATTGAAAGAAGAATTTAGTAAAAATCAAATATCAGAAATTAATAAAAATTGAGTGACAAGAATTAAAAAGAGGACTTGTTCTGTAAATTATCAGTTGTATTGCTATAGCTGAAATATTTGACTAGTTTACATCCAATTATAGATAAACAGCCTAATAAAATAATGCATAAAGGACACATCAATGACTGATTAAAAATTGGCAAAATGTATCTTACTGAAAAAGGCCTAGCAAAAGGGACAACTCCAGAAAACTAAAGACTGCTAATATGCTTGCCTACAATGTTTAAAATGCTCACATGCATACGCCATCAAATCTACCAATACATGTACATTCTTGAATTATTAATCAGACACAAACTAAATAGAATGATTTGAACCAAAAAACAAGAACAAGATAAGTCACAATAATGTCAATTCACTGTGCATTATGACTCTATAGTGATATTAAATTGATACTTTGCTCACAGAAATAGAGGCAGAAGTTTACTTTAAAACAAATAAAAAGAAAAGCGAACCAATGTATCAGTTTTGGAAAGAGCATAATCTAGATTTACATAATAAAGAGCCCAAAGTAATGAACCAAAGGACTTTAGTTTTAAAACACAAATTCTCTACCAATGCTGAATTGAAAGCAACTGAAAACAAGCAACTTAAACTTCAGGTTTATTCAGCATCACTAGTACTAATATCAGTGTCCACAGTGAACACAAATAATAGAAATTGAAGAGACTATTTCTGTTAATGAAGAACAATAAAATGAAGGAACTAAAGTTGCTAAAGACTTATAAGACTGTTAGTTAATCAAGGACTAGATGGGGAAAAATCCAGAACTGAATGATGGGAGCTGAAGGAATACATTAGCCAAAATCGAATTAAAGCAACAACAAAAAAATTGGCTAAAACTTTGAAGAACATTAATGAAGCTATTAAAATGATTTCAGTTGCAGCATTGGCGCAAACAAATCAGCTTATGTAATCATTGACAAATGTGCCTTAAAATACAATGGAATGAACCAATTAAGAAAAGAAAACCGAAATGGAAAATGCTGCTGGAATTAAAGATAAAGAACATAAGCCTGGACTTGAAGAATTTGAGTTAAGAAAACTTGAAAAATAACAAAATCAAAGCTAGGCTTTCCATGTGTAGCACAACCTGAAGATTAAAGGAATTTCAGAAGTCATAGAACAATTGAAATAAAGAGTCATGGCTATTGCAAAGAAGATCAAGAGATATTACAATCAAATAACTGAATTACAGTTAACTGTTGAATATTTGCATTGTCTCTTTTAATGCTGTGTTAAAGAGTTAGAGAAGTTAGATGCCCAGGTAATTTATGTTGATCTGTGATATGTGGAAGGATCTTTTCCCCTCTTAGTAAGAGATTTTATTAAGGAATATGTTAGCTGTTTATGCTCGGCTCGTTCCTATAATTTGATCCAGCTGTTTCAGATGCAACTGAGGGGGAGAATTTAGTGGGGGGTTCACAGTGTGGGGAGGTGTGCTGAAACATGAGCTAACTTTGTGAGGGAGAGTTACGAGGATTTTATGTTTGGAATAGTTATAAAATTTACAGCAAAGAAATTTTATTCGTAGTTGGAAAGGTCTAATACTCGTACAGTTGTGTTGCTTACTTCCTCTGTTTTGAGGAATTATAAGCTGTCTATGCTATGGTTGCAAAGTGTTCCAATAAGGAGTTTGTTGAAGGTTTAAGCATTTATACTTTTGAGGAGTTGTAGCATGTTTTGGGTTATTTGTTTACTCCAGAAGGGATATACATATTATACTCTACTAATATAGTCTACTACAGGAAATACCTGGTGATATACTGGCTGGAATAGTCAGGGTGGTTTAGTACAAGGTATTAAAACTGATGTGCCACAAGGGTGGAATCTGGTTAGAGTTTTTTTTAGATAGGTCAGTTTTTTTTTGATAGGTCCATTTAGAGATGAATTGTCAGCTGTATTCTTGAATAGAATTAGGGATGGGCTAATAAGTGTTCTTTTTTTTTTTCAGAGAGACACCAGAATACTAAGCATTAATGAAATTGTAGTTTGTGACAGAGGCCAAGAAAGTTTTTTTTTTTTTAAAGTTGTGATGAAATGAAATCTTGTCAGTTAATTATGTTTTCAATGTTCTAAGCTTTTACGAAGCTAGAGAGAGAGAACAGAGATAAGTCAGATGGACTTGGACTTGTAATAGTTAATAATAACAGGATTAGAGTTCCATATTCATATTTATCTACTGGAAGTAGATGGAAGTGTCCAGAGAAAGGGAGAGAATAGAATTTCTTTCCTGGAATAGAGATAACTGCTGAAAAAAGTAAGCAGTTTTGCTCGTGGCATTTTGTGAAAACAATTGCCCAGACAAGTGGAGAATGCAATGAGACTGTATACTCTAAATGAAGATTAGGGGTGTCAAAGGTTTTTAACACTTGTGTCTCATCAGGTGTTTTTAGTAAATGTAAAGGTGAGACCGAGGAAGCAGTTGTGTTTTCCTAATAGATACTGTTGTCAAAATTTCTTTTGGCTAGGTATGATGTACCTGGTATTAAGGGAGAGCCTTTTGATGTTGCTATTGTTGAAAATGTGTCTCTAATAGGAGGATACTTTGAGATAACATTGGATGTTATGTATATACCTGAAGCAGGTATGAACCTTTCAGGACGGGATGCTTTGTCCTTATTAGGCTGTGCTTATCTTTCTGAAGATAAGTGTACTGTTCATTTATTGACTGATGAACAGAAAGGATTTATAGATCCCATAGTGTGGGAAGTGAAAGGGAATAGAGGTGATTTTGAGATTTGCACCTGTGGAGGTGATATTGAGCCAGTGAGGCAGAAACAATGTGATATTTCCCTGGAAGGGAGATGTGGCTTGAAGCCAGTGATAGAGTCCCTGTTAAGGGATGGGCTAATTGAGCCTGCAATTTTACCATACAATATACTTATATTACCTGTAGAGAAACCTGATTGTTTTTTATGTCTAGTGGTTGGTTTCATATAGTCAGAATCTCTACACATTGTTAGGGGGAATTTTATATGAATACAGGTATTTTAGTGTGATAGATTTGAAATATTTTTTTTTAATAAAATTTCTATTAATTTTCAATAAACAAACATACACAAACAAAACACAAACATGAAAATATAAAACTTCTTTTTGGAAAGCAGCTTACCCCGGGTTACATCTTTTTGTACAGACATAAATTCGAATTCATGCTCACTTTATATACCATTTCATATCTTATTTAGCATTCTACATTTTCTATATAGCTTTGAAATATTTTTTTTGAACTTGCCCAGTAGTGAGGGCTGATCCAGATAAACATCAAACTTGACATTATTGATGGTGTGTTTTACCAAGAGAGATTCTTAGAAAGCCCTAGTTTGTTTGGACAAGCATAGAGCAGGTCCTTGGGGATTTTGAACCACCTGTGGGTATAAAGGTGTTACAGTATGTGAATGATGTATTGGTATTAGGTGAGAAGAGAGGTGTTGAGAAAGGTGTAAATGCTTTGTTAGATTTCTTAGGACAATAGGGCCTAAGAGTTTTAAGGAAGAAATTGTATTATGTGAAGTCTGGTTTAGGACATTTGATTTGGTATGGAAGAATCAATCCAGAGGGAGAATTGAGAGGATAGTTAGATAATCTATACCGAGAACTCTTGTGTTGAGTTAAAGGAACCTTTCTATTTGTTTGTGGTGGTGGAAGAGGTGTGTGTTTATTCTAGCTCAGGTGTGAGCTGGGAAGAAGCTTATAGGGTTTTTTTTTTTTTTTGGTTGACAATTGATGGATTTAATAGTGCGTGGTTGGCCTTTGCGTATACAGCTGCTATAGTTATATTTGTGAGAGGAAGTAGGAAGCTGATTTTGGAAGTGCTTTAATAGCAAGTGTTTTAATGCAGAAAGCATATGTGGCTTACACATGTTAGATTTTTAAAGCTATTTTATTGTTAAGGAGAATTTCTTTCTTTCAACTGACAGGAGTTTAAATTCAGTTGAATTCCTTTTGGGAGAGAGACAGGAATGGGAAGATAGAACAATGCAGGATTGTATTGACATACTAGATTTACAGACAAAGGTGAGAGGATTTGGAAGATAGTCCAATAGAGGGAGGTATTAATTTGTTTATTGATGGATCTTTTGGAGTAAAGAATGCTTATATGCTGAGTATTTTGCTTAGGTGTGCGAAGTGTTTGCTTTGGTGCAAGCTTTGAAACTTCTAGAAAATGAAGTGTGGGTAAACAGTGGCTAAAGTTATAGAATACTTGGTTATAATATATGTTGATGCTAGTAGGAAGAGAAGTTTTCCAAAGAGATTTGGGGAAATAGATTAGCAGATGAAGCTTATGTCTGTATGTATAGATGCATGTATGAGAGAAGATAATGGTTTTAGTTCCTGTTTTGGAATGGGATGTAAAACCAGGTTTCATTGATGAAGAAGAGAACAGATGACATTATGAGATGTGGAGTATGTAGATTGGAAGTGGTAAATAGAGAATGCAGATACTTAATAGGCCTATAATGAGACATAATAGAGAGGGTACATGAAGGTACCTATTGGGGAACACAAATATTTGTGGCTTTTGTGAAAAGAAAATATATTTGTAGAAGTATGTACATCATAGTTATGCAAGTGAGTAGAATATGAATATGCATGTGTGTGTGTGTATGTGTGTGTGTGTGTGTGTGTGTGTATTTGTTTTCTGAGGTTCACGCGGGTATTTGTATGTCGATCTTTGGTTGTTCAGGTTTTCTCCCACGTAAGATTCGAAGTATCTAGGCAACGTTTCGATGAAGTCTCATTCATCATCTTCAGGTTTCTGTCTCTGGCTCTGTGCTTCTCAGTTTGTAGAACGAAGAGGGCAAACATTACAAGCCATGGCTCGAACTATGTTATCTGATTCAGGTTTACATGAAACACTGTGGGGTGAGGCCATAATGCATAGCAATCATATTTTAAACAATGTAGTTAACACAACAACTGGAGAATTGCCATTCACTCATTGGCATAGCAGAAAGCCAAATTTAAGTTACCTATACACATTTGGAGCTCCAGCATGGGTGCATATTCCCTCACAAGTAAGACTGAAAGGGCAACATAGAACTAAGAAGTTATTTTTTGTGGGTTATGAGGCCAACCATAGATCATTTAGATTCTGGGATCAAGGCACAGCTCATGTTTATTGTAGTGCTTAAACAAAATTTCTTGAGCAGTTGGGTGGGATAAACTGGAACAGGAATCCAGCAATGATATTATTATTGACATCGAAATAGTCTCTAAAGATAAAATAAGTAAACAATGAATAGACATTAAAGAGGAAGAACAGGAGGAAGTAGGAGAACAGGCACAGGAGGAGGTAGAAGAACAGGAGCAGGTGGCACAGGAAAATCCACCAGTAAGCCCTGTATTATCAAGATATTCAACCCGAGTAACATGACCACATGATAGATATCAGGCTAGTGTTGTATGCCAAGTGAATACAGTTCCAAGTAATTATAGTGAACTAAAACTCCTGCTAAGGATTAGGCTGCTTGGTAGAAAGCAATGGATAAGGAACTAGAATCAGTAAAAAAAACTGGAGGTATATGAAAATGTTAAGTTACCACCAGGAAAACATGCCATAGAATGGAAGTGGATATATAAGCTAAGGCAGGTGTAGATGGGACTGTTACCCATAAAGCCAGGTTAGTTGCACAAGGGTTCAATCTGACGGCAAATGACTATCATGAGGTGTTTGCACCTAGTTTGAAGGCTACTACATTAAGGGCAGCATTAGTGTGGGCAGCTAAGGAGAAATACATTGTAAATCATTTGGATGTAGAGACGGCATATCTGCATGCACCATTGCAACACACTACATATTTAAAGAAACCTTTAGGTATCAAAACTGATAACACAACTGCTGGAAATTAAAAAAGAGTCTTTATGGCTTAAAGCAATCGGGATATGAGTAGAACCAATGTATAGTTAAAGAATTAACTAAGATAGGTTTTGTAGCTGGAATGGCTGTTCCATGTTTGTTTAAAAAAGAAAGTAATGGTGTAATGTCATTCTTGCTATTGTTTACTAATGACATAGCATTAAACACCAAAACTGAACAAGAAGCTACTAAAATAATCTCACTGTTAGAGGAGAAATTTAAGATAAAACAGTTAGGACAAATCAAACAATATCTTGGTTTAAAGATAGATAGAACTAGGGGAGGATAAAAAAATCTCACAAGCAGATAAAATTAACCAATTACTAAAAAGTTTTTAAATGGAACTTTGTAAGTCAGCTAAAACACCAATGAGCCAGGAGTTTAGCCATAATGATGTTCAAAGTCCTATTTTTGATAAGAACATTTATCAGTCCTTGATTGGTAGTTTATCTTATCTCAGTAATTGGTCAAGGCGAGATATAGCATACTGTGTTAATCAATTAGTGAGATTTAATGCTGAGTCAAGTGAAAGGCACTGGCAAGCTGCTAAATGTGCGTTAAGATATCTGAAACAAACAATGCATTATGCATTGTATTGGGAGCCAAAAGATGAACTGAGTTTAACTGCATATGCTGATGTAAGTTTTGTTACAGACATAAATACACAAAAATCTACATCGGGTACTGTAATATTATTGGGAAAGGCATTGATTGGATGGAGGTTTATTAGACAGAAACATCTAAGTTTGTCAACAATGGAGGCTGAATTCTCATGTTTATCTTTATTATGTACAGATTTAGTTTGGTATAAACAATTATTGATTGATATGAGAATTAATGTAACAGATTCTATTGTTATTTAAAAAGATAACCAATCAGCAATACAGATGGCTTCAAATATTGCTGTTAAAACAAGAACAAAATACACAGATATGAGATATTTAAATGTGAGACAATGTGTGCAAAGTAAGATGATTAAGCTAGAATACTGTATGTCAGAAAATAATATAGCAGATCATTTTACAAAGGCCCAAGGCTCTATAAAGCATAAGGCTTGCTGTGAGGATTATGGATTTAGGATGTAAGGTTGTATATATTGTCCTACCCAAAAGGGGAGAATGTTAGGAATATAAGTCACCTAACAGGTATTTGGGTTGGAAATATATAAACCAGGATAAACATTTTAATACTGTATCTTTAAGAAAATGCAAAACTGTAATTGGGTGTGGTTTCTCAAATGGCCATAAGATGGAGCCAGAAACCTGGATTGTTTTAGTCTTAGTCCCAAAAGAGTCTCAGTGAGTGTGTGAGTCTTTGTTTCCTTCTGTTGGAGAGTATTGCCATTCCTCCTGATTGACTGGTATTCTTGGATTTGATGTAAGTCTGTTACTGAACTGTTTTTGACACTGGACTTTGTAATTGGATTATCTCTGGACTGAAAACTGACTGACTTACCTGTGAATGACTTTGGACTGCTTATTTTGAACTTTGCCTAAACGTTTATTGAAAGTAAAATACCTACATTTACTGTACAGTGTATCTGTGTGCTGTGTGTGTATTATTCAAACACTACTCTCAAATATGTCTCCCTGTATGCACTCATTCTCCTAATGGGGAATTACCTCAACACTTCTTGTGGGGAATATGGGGTCCCAAAACGAAATGTTTATTAAGGATCCTGAAAAAGAAGTTCCTTCTAGTTCCCCACTTCCCCCCTGGGGAAGTTACTATGTCAATAGAAGAAAGTGTAGCTGAGTTGGTATACTGTACAGCTTAGAGACAGGTAGTAACCTCCTGTGATTAATAATAATTAAGAACAATAGGTGTAACTTTGCACAAAAGTGCGGAGTGCACAAAAACAATTAGGAAGTTTGGTTAATCACTGCTGTTATGTGTGGTAGGAAGAAAAGAAACTACAGTGATATCTTGAGATAAATCTTGGGGATTTATCGTTCTTAAGTAAATGAAAAAGGAGGTTTATTATTCTTCTCACTTGGAGTTTAGCAGGTAGTAAAGAGGTAGAAGTCTGTCTAAACTGGAAAACGTAGATAATTTGCCTTTGATTAATGTGTTGTGATTTCTGTTAAACCCTACTAGTTGTATATCTATAATAATAGTGTGAAATGAATGGGATTGAAATGATTGTGATATGTTATTGGCTTGAATTTGGAGCTGTGGAAAATGGGTACTGGTTAGGGCCCAAAACAAATTTTGATGAAATCCACTCTCTTTCACACTGCTTGAAGAATGAGCTATGGGTGCAAAGGAAAGATATAGATGCAAACGATAACTGAGTAAATAGATTCCCAGATCTAGAAATGAGATTTAATGGTATGTTTGCATGGAAGTGTCTGTATGCAATTATTTCTAAACCTTCTGGGAGAATGTGACCCTCTAATGATAATAGTACACAAATTGTTGTTTAAGAAATTGAGCTTATTGGTTTGTGAAAAGTTCCCTGAAATAATTATGATGATTTTCTCAAATAAAAAAATGGAACTTTATGTATGTGATGTTGGTTCAAAAGAAAAGACTGATTACAAATGTGACTGTGTGATAAGTCTCAAGGCTTACAAGAAAGGGTGTTCCTGAGACCTTGGTTGCGTTATTTCTGAGGTTGTTATGAGTGGGAGTCTACCAGTTCTCACTGGTACTATAGAACCGGATGTTAATGTTTCTGTTAGTTCAGAGAACTGGTGCTGGCTGGCCTTGGCCCTCTCTGCCTGCTCCTCTGCTCCCGGATCCAGTTTTTGTGTGCATGCGCGACATGCCTGAAGCCTGCTTTTTCCTGTCAGGCTAGCTATTTTTGCCTGCTTTTCACTGCAGCAAAGCAAAAATCTTACAAGTCCCCCTTCCTTCGGGAATCAGTTGAATGCTATTTCTCTCTGCTGCCCAGGAGCCATTTCCAAAGGAAGGGGGACTTTGCAAGGTTTTTGCTCTGCCAGGAGCAGCTCTCCCAGCAGCATGGAGCCAACACAAACCTCTGCTGATTTGCCTTATCACAGGTAAGCCTGTGAGTCATGCTAGCCCTTCCCCCACTGTCCCCAGGGCCCCCCTGGCCTCGCCCAGCCTACCTAGCTGTCCCTCCAACATTCCTGGGCTTGGCTGGCTGGCTTCCCTGCCAGCTTGGCCCTATCCCTCCGGTGCCGTGGGCTGGAGCCTACCTAGCTGCTCCCCCAATGTCCCCTGGTTTGGCTGGCTGACTTCCTCACCGGTGCGGCCCCATCCTGCCAGTACCACTGCCTGGGGCCTACTGGGCTCGGGTGCCCAGGTTCAGCTGGCTGGCTAAGCTGCCATATGGTGCTCTCCTACCATGTGACAGACTGATTGGGTGGCAGATCTGGTTGCCACCCATAAGCAGCGTCATCACCACAATGTCCCTGCAGCTTCTGCCTGCTTCTCCCGGGGGCAAAAAGGGAGGCAGCCAGGTCCGCTGCCTCTGCTGCCCATGGAGATGCTTTCCGAGGGCTGGGGGCACCCCCCCACCTCAATGATTGCAAACACACACACACACAGTCTCACACACACACACGCACACACACCTGGTCTGGGATGAACTGTGATCCTGCAAGCTCCAGTCAGCAGCGTGTGGTGGGAAAAAGAAGAAAGGAAGGAGGAGGGGGTGGTGTGCAACTGCAATGGGACTGCCCCCCATCCCAGACATCTCTGTTCCACTCAGAGATGCTTTCGGAGGGCTGAGGCAGCTGCTTTAACTCCTCCCTGCCACTTTGAAGTCTGGCACTTTAAGCATGAGCACCCTGTCCCTCAGCCCTCGGAAAGCATCTCTGAGTGGAATGGAGATGGCTGGGTGGGGGATACTCAACAGCCTGTTGAACGCTACCTCCTCCTCCCCACTTTCTTCCTTTTCCTGCCATCTGCTGCTGACTGGAGCTCACAGGATCACAGTTCGTCCCAGACTAGGTATGTGTGTATGTGTGTGTGTGAGAGAGAGAGAGAGAGAGAGGGAGGGCAGTGAGAGGGAAAGAGAGGTGGGAGAGAGAGAGTGAAAGAGACAATTCCACCTTTGGGTGGCTATCCCTAGAGCATCGGAGATGGAAGGAATAATGGGGTCCTATAGAAAGTCAGCATACAGGCACCTGGTTGCATTAGGAACCTTTTGTTTACCATATCCATAAATTTGGAATTTTCCCTTCTGTGCTACAAATTCATTTTTGTTAAGAGCATGGGATGTTTGATTGTTACTTTTCTGAAGTGTTTTTTTGTTTGTTTTTTTGTTTGTTTTTTTGCATTTGAGGAACAAAGAGAGAAAGGGTGAAGAAGTATTCATCCAGAATTGAAGGTTGGGCTCCAGAGGAGAAGGAGCATCTTTGGAACTGAAACTCATGTACTGTAGATACAATAAGAAGCATCACTTGGGTCTAGGAAGGGTCACCAATCTGAAATGTTAAAGGCTGCTTGATTCTGCAGCCCTTAGTAGGATGATTCCTTCCTTCCTTCCTTCCTTCCTTCCTTCCTTCCTTCCTTCCTTCCTTCCTTCCTTCCTTCCTTCCTTCCTTCCTTCCTTCCTTCCTTCCTTCCTTCCTTCTTTCTATTGCCTTTCTTCTTGGCTGTTCTATTCTATGATACTGTAGAACTGGGGTTGCTCTGAGCATCCTCTTGTTTCTAAGCTGCCTCATTTATTTCTGTTGATTGCATGTATTTTGGGAGGGGGGGGGAGACCCTGCACAAAGAATAAAACGCACAGTCCCTGCCTGCAGGCTTATTCTCTGATAGGCAAAGTACAATAGAACCAGGCCAAACTGGTAGAATCACCATGGAATTCTAATATATGCCCATTAGTATGTCCAATAAGGCTCTTTAACTCCATATCTGCAGTCAGAAGCCAAACATGGCCTTTAAGTTTTTGTAATGATAACAACCATCTTAAGAACATTGTGGATTTCATGTCTCCACTGAAAACCAATTCATTGGCTTTGCTGTTCATGACTTGATAATAAAATTTTGCTGCACATTTTCTGAAGCTTACATCAGAACATAAAATGAATGTAGCAAACTGAGTTTGTCTCACTGTATGAGAAAACAGAGGAAGCAGGAATATTAATATCAACATATTGTATTCAAATCCGCCTTGCAAAGTCACATTTCTTTTTCTTTCCCCCATTTCTTGAATTATCATGAGAATATCTGCTTACTATACTTTGTAGTTTTATTGTTGGTCACTACAACCTCAGGAAGAATTTTGCAATTATAATTGTACCATTAATGGCAAACATACCATTAAACAAAATTTTCAGCTGGTTGTCCTGGTTCTCAAATACCTATCTAACTTGACTTCCCCATCCCTGCTTCTGACTCCTTCAAGACATCATCATTTGGACCAGTAATGTTTCCCAAAGAGTCACTGCAACATTACAAAGTAGCCACACTTCCTGGAACAGCAAAGTATTATCTCACTAGTTCCCTGCTTTTGTGCCTTCCCATTTCCCTGCTCCTTGGTTTCTTGGCTCCCTGCCTCTCTTTCTTTCCACTTCCCATGATCCCTACCTGTCTGGCTCCCAATCTCCCTGATTCCCATAGTGAAATTAAACATATTTACTGACTTCCCATACTGTTAATGAGATCTTTCCAGTTTACCAAGGATTGACTGAGTGCTTGAGGGTGAAAAGTCTTTCTGCTGAGACAGGGAGCCCAGTTCTAATTAATATAATATTTATATACTTCCATATGAATTGAGAAAAATATTGTCTTTTAGAAGACCTACCAATAGACAATGGAACAGAAGAACTTGGAAAAATGATCACTCTTCTTTTCTCCTTTAACTGTTTAAATTAGTTTATGTTATCACATACAAAAATACAAAAGCAAATGGTAGGAATAATAGGGGAGGGAAAAGGGAATTGAAAGATACAGAAAAGAAGGGGAAAAGAAAGAAAAGGCATTGACTTCTGACTTCCTTTAGTGCAGTAGACAAACCTCAAGTTGTTACTTTTTCATAATAGTTTAAACTAGCCATTTTTATAACAATAAATTTATCTAATCGGTAAAACCCAAAATCAAAGTTTCCTTTTTTCCACCACATCCAGAAGCAGTTTCCAACTAGAAATAAAAGTATTTGTATTTTTTTCTTTGTTCAAAGCAGTCGATTTAGGCACTCTGCTAACTCCATTAACTTTTGCAGCCATTCATCCAGTATTGGGATCAAAACATCATTCCATTTTTATGTGTAGAATATTCTTGCTTTCGTCAACATATATAACATCAAAGTTCCATTTTTTTCCAAGTCTTTTTCCATTGAGCCTAAAGATAAAAGTCTCTAGTGTTCTTTTTATATTCAGTTTAATAATTTTCTGTATTAAAATATAAATCCTACTCCAATATTTCTTTGCTTTATCACATGTCCACTATAAGTGATAAAAGGTCCCTTCTTTACATTTGCATTTCCAACATTCATTTAAAATACCATTATACATTTTTCACAACTTGTCTGCAGTTAACTACCAACCATCTTATGGAAATTTTCTTTTAAATTATAATTTAATGTAAATTTTAAACATTTCTTCCACATATTCTCCCATTGTTCCATCATTATATTACATCCAAAGTTCCTTGCCAACCGAATCATACAATGCTTTACATATCCACTTTCTAGATTTAAATTCAATACTATTTTATAGACCTTATCAATATCATCACTATCACACAGTATGATTTCCAATTCATCACTATCACAGTATGATTTCCAATTCATTTTTAACAAAGTCAAACCCATAAATCTTTTTGTCTAATTTAAATCTTTCTTTCAAATTTAAATATTTAAACTAATGGCAGACATTACCTTCTGATTCTAGCATCTCCTCAGACTTGAGGGTAGGATCACCAAAATTAAAATATATTATTTTGTCATAAGTCCACCATTTGGCTTCATCATCATTTCTTTTCTGAAAAAAAAAGCTTTTTGTGGGGAAACCCAAAGAGGCTTTTTCATAGAAAACCTTGTTTTATACTGTATTAATCCCAAACTCTTAGAATGGCACATCTAACAACATGGTTGTTGAAATAAACATCTACTTTAACTATGTCATGCTATAGATAATTGTACCATCCAAATCTTAATTCATGACTTTCAAAGTCAAGTAGCCTCTTATTCTGAAGGTTCATCCATTCTTTTAGCCAGACCAAACTACAAGCATCAATATACAATTTCAAATCTTGTAAACCCAAAGCCCCTCTTTCCTTAGTATCTTGCAGAAATCTGTATCTAATTTTTGGTGCCTAAACTTGCCTAAATAGAAATACCAATCTGCTTGTTTAAATGGAATATCAGTTGCAAGTATTGGTAATGTCTAAAACAGAAATAACTTTGGTAATAATCACTCTTCTGAATACCTTGCACAACCAATCAGTGAGAATGAAATATGTTACCATCACATCATTTCTATTTTTATCTTGCACACAAGGAGATCATGGTTGCAGTTCATTCTAAAGCTGTCTCTGATTCTTACCAATGCTGATAAATTAACAAATAAAGCATCACATCTGACTGAGAATCCTATTACTATGTAGGATATGTATTCCTATGTAAAATTAGGCATTCAAATTTACAGTTAAGTTATATCTATGGTAACATTCTGAATAAGAATAACATTTAGGGCTACTTGTTCTGCCTAATATTAAAGAATATAGTGACCATGACAAAGAATCAGAAAGATAACATAACACAAAACACTCAGAAATCATTTCAGTGGCCAACAATTAATTAGATATATTTTGTTTGGCAATATGTGGAAGGCAAATTATTGAGAGAGGGTACGAAGGCATGTGGGAAGGATTTTAAGGGAAATTAAGGGAATCAAGTAAAAGTAGCAAATAGAGGTGAATCTTTTATTCAAACTTCCTTGGACCCCCCCCCCCGAATAAGTTTCCTGGACTTAATCTACACCTTAAGTAAGATGGTTTGTAAATGCAAATAGTTAATTAAAACTGTCTACCAGAGTACCTACACATGCTCTTTCCCCTCAAGTATCACTCACAGACTAGAATTGGCATGCTTCTCAAGTTCACACCAAGGACCAGTCTCCCTATAAAACAACCTCTTTGTACCGTATTTTCTCTGTAGGCACGTCCACAGGCAAATCTCTTTGCTTTTGTAAATAAATAAAGCTCCTTTCCCCACAGCATGTCTGATGGGTCTGTGGCATGAAGGTTTACCTTGAGTTTGTATCTATTGTGTGCTCTTGTATTGTTATGGCTGAAGCTGAAGTATTCATTGACAGGTAGCACATTTCAATATATAATTTTATGTACTATACTTAGATCGGACCAAAGGCGGCATAGTTCTAGTTTTTCTAGGACTAACATTTCAAGTCTGGTGGCATAAGGTATTCTGGAATGAGTAGAGGAGTGGAGAATTCTTCTTGTTAAATATTTCTGGACTTTCTCAACTGTATTAATATCAGATACGCAATGCAGGTTCCAGACTGATGAGCTGTATTCTAGTATTGGACTAGCAAATGTTTTGTATGCTCTAGTTAGTAGTGTGATATTACCAAAGAAAAAGCTATGCAGGATTAGGTTAACAACTCTTAATGCCCTTTTGGCTATGTAGTTGCCATTTGTTTAACCATTCTGATACATAGTCAATGTCTTTTTGAAGGGTAGCAATGTCTTTTTGAAGGGGAGGGTATGGTGTTAAATAGCTTTACATGATCAGCGAAGAGAACACAGTTGCTCTTGATATGATCACAGAGGTAATTTATATAGAGTATGAAAAGAGTTGGTCCTAGAACACTGGCTTGGGGGACACTACTGCTGACAGGTACAGAATTTGATAGGACACTCCCAATTTTGACCATTTGTTGTCTGTTTGACGGGAATGCTTCTATCCAGTTATGCAGGTGTACAGAGATACCATAAGATTTTAGTTTTAGTAGTTTGTCATGTACCACTGAATCAAAGGTTTTACAGAAGTCTATGTAGATTGCATTTATTGCTTTGCCCTGATTGAGTTGTATAATCCATAGGTTTTTGCAGTGTAAGAGTTGCAGATTACAGGATAGTTTTTTTTTCTGAAACCAAATTATTTATTAGAGAGGAGGTTGTTTGTCTCTAAGTGGAGGATAATGGATTGGTTAATAACTAATCCCATGACTTTACAAGTGATGCAGCATAAAGAGATTGGTTTGTAATTTTCAACTAGGCTGGGGTCTCCCTTTTTGAAGATGGGGATGACCATGGCCATTGACCATAGGTTTGGCAAGGAACTGGTCCTGAAGGATTTTTCAAGGATTATGCTTAGAGGTTCAGCTATGGCAGTGGATAGCTTTTTTAAGAAGTAGGCAAATATTCTGTCCGGTCCAATAGATAGAGATGGTTTTAGATTGCATAGTGTTTTTTCAACATTGTCTTCTGTAAAAATCAATATGTATTAGATTATTGTAGTTGTCAATGGTTTGACTAGGAAATACTAGGCATGATCCATTGCTGTTTACAAATACTGAGCCAAAGAATGTGTTAAAGAGGTTGGTTTTAATGGTGTCATCATTGCAGTCTTTACCGTTAGGTCCTTTCAGGGGTGGGATGGACCTTGAGTCTTTTAGTTTGTTGTTTACAAAATTGTAGAAAGCGTGGGTGGAATTGGTATGTAGAAGGTTTTCCTCTTGTTTAATGTGATAATTGGTGCATTCAGTCTTTATCTGGTGGCATAAGTTCTTGTATCAGCTTTTGAATTTGGCAACGTGACCAGATTTGTTTTTTTGCCAAAGTGATTTCTTTTTGGAATGAAGCTTCCTTATTGTTATCGGTAATCTGTTTTTTCTGGTTTAGGGAATTGTTATTGGTACATATAGTGTGATGACTCTTTTGACTTCCAATAAAAGTATGTTGTAATGCTCTTCAACAGTATTGCATCCAGTGAATAGAAATTGCCAATCAGGAGATGAGAGATCATTGTCTATAAGATCATAGTTGCCTTTTTTGAAACTATAATTGGGGATCCCATCATTATGATGAATTTTGTGTGGACGTATGTTGAGACAAAAGTCAATCATGTTGTGGTCATTTTTGGAAAAGGGTTTTTTAATTTGTATTCCATAAATTGAATTCAAACTATTGTAGAGATGAGATCGAGGTGATTGTTAAGTCTAGTATTGTTGGTTACTAGTTGTTCCAGTCCAAGGTTTGTTACAGCATCATAGAAGGTTGCATGTATGGGTTCATTTTTACACTCATTTAGAGTCTAGTTAATATGAGGTAGATTGAAGTCACCCAGAAAGATAAAAGCATGTGGGCAGTATGTTGCCCATGTTAGTGAGTGTGTTTAGGTTGTTTGCATGTTCAATTTAATAATCAGGGGCTCTGTAACATAGTAAGAACTGAAATGTGATAGTTAAGCACAATTCACAGACAATGATCTAAGAAATAGCAAGCTCCTGGGTAACTTGGATGTTTTTTAGATGTAGGGATTTTTATAGAAGATAGCAACACCACCTCCCTACGCATTTCATGATCTGATCAGTAAACATGATCATCTCTTACTGTGGTAATGGAGTCAGGGAGAGATGCATTGAGCCATGTTTCACAGGCAAATATAATGTTGAATTTAGCCATATTTAGTAAGAGGAGAAATTCAGGTATTTTATTTACAAGGTTTCTTCCACTGAGTAGCTTGCATTTAAGGCCAGTTGTGGTTGGAATAGAGGTAGTTAGGGGCATGCATGCCTAGTTTTGAGTGATGTTGGATTGGATGGGGTTGGGTTGGATGCAGAGTTGCGGGTTGTGTGACTTTCTTTTGATGCAATCTGCTCTGTAGTCAATGTATAGGTCCTTTTTTCTCCATTGTCTAGACGGTTTTTGAGTTCTGCGTGGAGTTCATGGAAGCAGATTCTTTGCAGTATGGATAAGTCTGGTCTTGAGCAATGTTTTTTATGGGTGGGATTGGATTTTGCAATGGCATTTATTGTGTGAATGAATATACGTTTGCTGTGCTCATTTTTTCAAACAACTCTACAAAATCTTGGGGCCACAGACCCGTCATTGTATTTGTACCCAGGGCCATCTCTGGTTATTTCAATGATATCTTCAGGAGAGATGTTTGTTGTATTTGAGTTGCTTATGATAACGTGAACTTTGGTGATGTCGTCTGATTTGTGTGCCATGTTTCCATATATGAGAAGTGTTCTAGTGTTCATATCTTTTAGATATCTGTGATGCACCACCACCTGGGGACATAGATAATGTGTAATTTATTCAGTGGTTTAGTTCATGTTGCATATTCTGATCTTTCAGCAAGTAACAAACATCTGCAAACATTGTGCTTATTTTCTTTCTTTTCTCAGGATTGATTGAATATCTTTAAATATATCTGTATTTGTCAGTAATTAAGGTGTAATGGTTAAAGGGCTAGGCTATTAGCATAATTACTCAGGTTCTTGTCCTTTCCTAGATCCAAAAGCCAAGAAGAAGGAGAAGGAGAAGAAGTATTTCTATACAATGTTTCACTCTATAGAGATTTTTTTTTATTTTTAGTACAAAGAGAAAATTTAATGTGGCTTCATTCAGTATTCTAAACTTATACACTTCAACTGACGTAATAAAGAAGTTTTAAATTGCACCTTCATCTATTTAATCCATATTAATAATTTGTAAAGAAATAATCTAAACTTGCTCTCCAGAGGGCTTATTAAAAATATAGAAGTGCTGTCACTTTCCCAAAGATAATTATTTTCATTCTCATAATTTATAGTCATTACATGGAAACAAATATCCACTTAGGTTTTCTCAGAGGCAGTTTGAATTAATTGAAAAAGTAGACTTAATTGGAATAGTAGATAAAATCATCTGAGATTTAATGTATAAAAGTATTAACACTTCAGAGTAATGTTATTTATGTTGTAAACTAGCACAACTTAATTAATGCCTATTTAACAAACAGTATTCTTTTGTGATAAAAAAAAGCTTTGTCAGTTAAAATAGTGCAAAATTTGAAATGGCTATTGTGCAAAGGAAAAAAAGTTCATCTGTGTCTTTGCTCGATTATACAATAATACAAAACTTGTATCTTTGCTTTTAATAGAATGGCTATATTCCCATTTTTTTTTATCAACTTTGGTAGTTGAAATGAATGTTTGCTTTCATTTCGGATAAGAAAAAAAAGTGAGGAACATGTAAGACTAAAAAAGTACCCATAGATCAAAATTCTTGAAGCTTGAGTTTTCACTATTAAATTTTACATATTTCCTCCCACCAACAACAATATTTAGATTTAATTAAATATGATTATTCTAACTAGGTTCACCAAAAGTGAACCTAGACTCCAAAAGACTCCAAAAAATCTGAATGACTACCACTAGATGAGAACAAAGGCCTACAGAATATATAGCTCCATTTTTAAATTGATTTTTACAACTCACATCCAGTAGTCCTAATATAAATACCAAACAAATGAAATGATTAACAAAGGTGATTGTCCAAGATTATCATACATATTACTTTAGGAGAATACCCAATTAATATCTACCAATTGAAATAGAAAGTATTGTCATTGCTATGAAACATATACTGCTTTCCTTTTTTCTTTGTTTTCTTATTTGTTGCTTTCATACCTGTTTCCTTGACAAATTAAGATTTATATATACTCTTGTCCTCAAGCATTCACAGCAGATTGTGATGTCAAAATGACATCAGGTACACAATTATTTTATTATACATATCTCATTATGTCTCTTGTATTTGTGTAATAATACTGCCAAAAATGTTTTGCCCCTCCATGCCGTCCTATAAATATACGTAATCTAGCTATTATTTCCATCTTTTTCATTTTTTAAAATCTTCCTCAGTTAAAACAGACTTATTTTTATAGCTATCAGGTACAGAGTAAGAGCAGTGAATTGCTTCAAATCTGGTGCTCATACATCGGATGCTTGGAAGGGCAAATCTTATCTTTTACCATCTTCAGGTGGCCACAATCATGAATATCATCCCTCTAAAAGAAAATTATGGCAATCACCTTTAAAAAAATGAATACAGACATTTCCCCACACAAAATGTCCCAGAATTTTTTTTATTATATATAGGAGATAGCAATAGCACTTAGACTTATATATTGTCTCATACTGTTTTTACAACACTCTCTGGGATGTTTACAATGTCAACACATTTCCCCCAACAATCTAAGTCCTCATTTTACCAACCTTTGAAGAATGGAAGGCTGAATGATCCCTATCAGAATCATATTTCAGGCTGTAGGCAGAGTTTTCTGCATACTGCATTCTAACCATTGTACCACCAGGGCTTCTGGAGATAAAACATGTTTCAACTATTTTTGTTTGTTTTGTGCGGAAGGACTCATTTAAATCATCTTTAAAGGAATTCTCATCTGCTTGTTTGATAGAAAAATATTTGTTTTCCAGAATTCCCTTTATTTTCTTCTAAAAAATTAATTATCTGTAAATGTTTACATTCACCTTTCCTATAGTAGTTATCTGAGCCATTAGATGAAGGTAAAGCAATACCGGAAGAGAAAAGACAATAACAGTTCCCAAATAAATGAAAAAAGTGTATGCAAAATAATTCTTTATTGTATTAAAAGTCCTTTTATGTTTTGAGAAAATATTTCCTCACTGAAAGAAACAAAATAATGTATTTACAATATATGAAATAAGTTGTAAATATACCTGAAAAAGACCTAAAATAGACATTAATATGTGAAGAAATATTATGTATATATGACTAAAAATATGAAAAAGTACATAATACATATTTAAAAGTTAGGAAAGTGAATGCTTCATAAATGATTTTCAATATTCTAAGACATAGAGGAACAGAGTTATACGTAATAGAAGATAAATCTCTAAAATATTTGAAAATCTTAAAGGAAAATTCTCATTTAAAAAAATGTCAGCAGGATCATTAAATGTTAAAACAATTCCTTTTATTTTATTTTTAAATTATCAGAATACAAAACACAAAGAAACACATGATTTTACCCATCGAACATGAAAACATGCTAAATTCACTACTAACATGGGGAACATCTTGCCCACATGCTTTTATCTTTCTTGGTAACATCAAACTACCTCATATTAACTAGACTCTAAACGAATGTAAAACTGAACCCCTACATGCAATCTTCTACAATGCTGTAACAAACCTTGGACTGGAACAACTAAAAGCCAACAATACTAGACTTAAAAACTGCCTCGATCTCATCTTCTGCAATAGTTTGAATTCTTATTTTAGCTAATAAAGATAATACCTAGAGATATGTTATGTTCCTTCTTGCTTCAAACACTCTACTATCATCCTAGTGCCAAAGAAGCTCTCCATCAAAGAACTGGATTACTTCAGATCAATTGATCTAACATCTGTCATTATGAAAACCTTTGAAAGGCTAGTGCTGTCCCTGAAAACCATCATGGATCTGCTGTTAGATCCCATGCAGTTTGCATACCGAGCAAATAGATCTACAGATGATGCTGTTAATATGGCTCTGCACTACATCCTACAACACATTCTTCTTCTTTTTCTCCTTTTTCTTCAGCGTTTGTCTCGCGCTCGGGCGAGGTCCGCTAATGTCCTTGAGTACTGCTTCCACACCTCTCTGTCTGCCACGTGTGTCGGGTCTGCCTTCGCGATCTCTAGATCGGCCTTGATCGTGTCCATCCAGCGTTGTTTAGGTCTACCACGCGGTCTCGCTCCTCCGACAGTCACCTTCATTACAGATTTGATGATGGATTCTTCCTTGGCGCGCTCACGTGGCCGAACCATCGTAGCCGGACTGCCTCATGACCGTGGGGATGGGCACGACGTTGAACCGTCTACGCACTTCTTCGTTCCTGACACGATCGAGTAGGGTGAGGCCTACCGACCATCGGAGCATTCGCATCTCCATTATCTGGAGTCTGCTTTGCTTCTTTGGTCGTCGGCCAGCACTCTGCGCCGTATATGGCCACGGGGCGCACCACAGAGTTATAGATTTTCGCCTTCAGGCGCATCGGCATCTTCTTGTCACAGGGGACGCCCGTGACGGACTTCCATTTGCCCCACGCTGCATTGATCCTGGCTGCCACCTCAGTTTGTAGTAGGCCTTCTTCCCCAAGAGTAGTTCCCAGGTACTTGAAGGTGGAGCGCGCGGTAGCTCCTGCCCGTTCACGTGGATGGAGCCTGTCATTTCATTATCAGTGGTCAGGTATTCAGACTTCTTTAGGTTCAGCCGGAGCCCGAACTGCTCGAGGCGGTCGTGCCACTGTTGGACTCGGTGCTCGAGTTCAGCCTTGCACAGGTTGGCCAGGAACACATCATCGGCGTAGAGCAGCGTCCATGGGGCGGGCGTGTACAGGTGTGGTGTAATTGTGTCCATCACCAGAATGAACAGCAGTGGTGAGAGAGCAGAGCCCTGGTGTACGCCGACGGTAATATTAAACTCCTCTGATATCCCAGCTGCCGCTTTTACACGGCTTTTGTGACATCTGTATAGGAGTTGGACCCATTGTACGAGCAGCTCAGGCACGCCGTGATCTCGCAGTGCGTACCAGATGAGATCGTGCGGGACTCGGTCGAAGGCCTTTTCCAAGTCTAGGAAGGCGGTGTGGAGCGGGTTTTCTTCTCTCTGTGAGCCTCCATCAGCATCCGCACACCGAAGATGGCGTCGGTGGTGCCGCAGTTCTTGATGAATCCAGCCTGGTTGACGCTGATGTCGACGATGTCCCGAATGCGCTTATCAAGGGCGCGTTCAAAGATCTTCATAGTGTGTGACAGTAACCTGACCGGTCTGTAGTTGGAGCAGTCCGCTGGGCTGCCCTTTCCCTTCCAGATCGGAACAGTGGTGCTGCGGTACCAGTCGTGTGGCACTTTTCCTGTGGAGACGATGTTGTTGAACAGCTCGCACAGCCACAATGCCGAGCCCGGTAGTGCCTTTTTCCAGAAGTCGGCAGGGATGTCGTCTGGTCCTGTTGCCTTACCGTTTTTCATGGCCTTGATGGCGTCGGCGACCTCGCTGGCATAAATGCCTGAGACTGGGCCTTCAACTGGGTCACCTCGCGGGGTTCGTGGGTGTGGGAACTCCTCGGTGGAGATCTTCTCGAAGTACTACAACACATTGAGTCTCCAAATACCTATGCAAGGGTCCTCTTTGTAGATTTCAGTTCAGCATTCAATACCATCATTCCAGACATTCTTCTAACTAATTTCAACCAGCTAGTGATACCTGAACACACTTGCAAATGGATCATAAGCTTCCTAACAGACAAGAAGCAGCAGGTGAAGCTAGGCAGAATCACATCTGATACCTGTACAATTAGCACAGGGGACTCCCAAGGCTGTGTGCTTTCTTCACTTCTCTTCTCTCTATATATCAATGATTGCATCTCAAATGATCCATCTGTGAAAATACTGAAGTTTGTAGATGACACAACAGTGATTGGTCTCATTCAAGACAATGACAAATCCACATACAGACAGGAGATTATACAACTTGCCTCATGTTGTAACTGGAATAATCTGGAACTGTACATACTCAAAACCGTAGAAATTCGACAATTAGAGGACTGAGGATTAAATCAGAAGAGTATAAAGTACAAGCTTTTGCTGATGATATGGAGGAGCCTATAGAAAAAGGAGGAGCCTATAGAAAAAGGAGGAGCCTATAGAAAAAGGATATAACTTATTAGAAGAATTAGAATGATTTGGAGAAGTTGCAGGACTCAAAATTAATAGGAAAAAAACAAAACTAATGACTAAAAACTTAACAGGAGACCAGAATAAAGAGTTAGAGACATCAATGGGAATACAGGTGACAAAAAAAAATTAAATACCTAGGAATTTGGCTAACTCCACAAAGCAAATCACTAAAAGAAAACAATTACGACAAACTACTCCAACAATCTAAGAAAGATTTAGATTCCTGGAGTAAATTACAGCTTTCTTTACTGGGCAGGATTGCCTTGATTAAGATGAATATATTTCCAAAATTTCTATATTTATCCCAGACAATTCCAATCAAATTAAATATATTTTTTTATAGAACTAAATAAGATAACGCTAAAATTTATTTGGCAGGGAAAAAAAGCTAGGATCAACGTAAAAGCCTTACAAGATTTGAAAAGCAGAGGAGGGTTAACCCTGCCAAACTGGGAAATATATCATACAGCAGCCATTTTACTCTGGATAAAGGAATGGGTGAATCTAACCAACAAAAGAACACTAATATTAGAAGGCCACAATATGCAGAAAGGATGACACGCCTTCCTGTGCGAAACTGGGAAACCCAGGCAATCATATTTCCATAGGCACCTTATCAGGGACTCGCTACTAACCAATTGGAAAAAAGTACGTAAAAAACTCTATTTAAAAATACCAATTTGGCTTTCTCCAATGGAAGCAATAGTACACCCTAATAATTTATAACTAAAATGATTAAATATGAGAATTTATCAGACCCACAAGGAAAGCTGGAAACATGACAAGAATTACAAGAGCAAGGATTTACAATTGATCAGTGGGTGTACCTTCAAATCCATAGTAGATATAAACAAGATATTAAGGAATTCAGAATCTACAATAAATTGCAGACTTTAGACAAAATTCTATTAGGACCGAATTAAAAAAAAAATCTAAATTCTACAAACACTTACTGGAAACAGAACTAGAACAAAAGATTGTCAAAGGAAATATGATTGCGTGAAGCAGAAACATGGGACGGAGTATCACCCTAGCAGAATGGGAAAGGATCTGGAATAGGAACATTAAGATCACAAAATCAGCAGCTTATAAAGAAAACTCATACAAAATGTTTTATAGATGGCACCTGTCCCCTTCGAGATTGGCGAAAATGCACCCCAACATGAGTCCCAAATGTTGGAAATGTCAAAACATAGAAGGTACCTTCTTCCATATGTGGTGGTCAGGCAAAGAAACTCAGAAACATTGGCAAAAAATTAGGCATTGGCTAGAGGAGTTTACTAAGGAACAAATCGAGTACAAACCAGAGTCCTTCCTTCTAGGAATTTTTGATAAACAAGTATCCAAAAAATCAAAGTATATTATAATTCATATCCTAACCGCGGCCAGACTGGCATTCACTCAGTGCTGGAAATCCCCTTCTATCCCCACTGAACAAATGATCATTCAGAAAATTTTAGAATGCGCTGAAATGGACAAACTAACCCAATCATTAAAAAATAAAGAATCCTCAACCTATTATAACAATTGGAATCCTTGGTACAATTGGCTAAATCAAAGATAGACTACTTTGAGAAAAATTGTAGCCAAGGGCTACCTAAGCAGAGTTAATGAAAAGTACTGCTGATGATATACTTGAAGAAGAAAGGATCTTACAGACAGTCACAAAAATATGGTTTTATTTTAACTGTTTTCCCCCATTCTATCCCCCGCTTCCCTTACCCTTCCCTCTCCTCCCTGATTTGCCCTTCTCTCTTTCCCTCTTGGCCTCTGCCAAGGCCTGTTTGCTTTCTCTTCTGTATATAATTTGTAGATGTGTTGTTTTTAATGGTAAAATTAATAAAGTTTTTCTTTAAAAAAAAAGAAAAAGAAAATCATGAGTCTAAAATGAGAACAAGCATTCAAAAGCATATCCTTGCAGTTAACACCTTACATACTTGTTTCTTGATGTCTAATACAAGCATATAAGTTTCAGCATTTCTTTTTCTTTTTTATAGTGTATTAACTTATTCTCCTTTCTCCTTCTATTTCTCTATAACAACAATCCATTCAGGGGAACTAGACTGAGACAGAGAGAGGCTGATCCAAAGAATTTCAGCCTAAAGCAGGACTGGAACTCACAGGTTTCTGGTTTCTAGCCTGGTGACTTAATCCAGTAAATAAAACAAGTGTTTTAGTTATTCCAATTTTAAAATAAAATTATTCCTGTTCTTTCAACTTTTTATTTTTTTTTTCTGTAGACATCTAGGATGTTTTGAAGTCAATGTTTCTTCTTCCCTGCCTCCCTCCCTCTTTCCTTCCTTCCCTCCCTCCTTCTCTCCTTTCTTTCTTTCTTTCTTTCTTTCTTTCTTTCTTTCTTTCTTTCTTTCTTTCTTTCTTTCTTTCTTTCTTTCTTTCTTCCTTCCTTCCTTCCTTCCTTCCTTCCTTCCTTCTTTCCTTCCTTCCTTTCTTTCTCAACAGCAAAGAAAGATTATTTCAACTTCTATAAACTCAAAGAAATTATAAAAAAATTAAATGCAATTATAAAGCACAGATACAATATGTGCATGTTAGCAGCTGGATCACTCCATTCTAAACTACTTAATGCCTGTAAATAATCTCCAAAAATACTTCATCTAATGGCAATTGTAATAGTCTAATAAAGTGATAATGAAGACATGAACAACTACTATGAGGTCCTGGATGAAAATTGGCATGCCAACTGAAGGTCCCTACCCATCCTGCAATAGCATTGTCCAGCAGGATTGTTAAATTGTGAAACTGCTTCTTTAGGAACAACATCATCATATGAAGAACAACATTAAAAACATTATGGAACCCTTGTTGGCACATTGGGTTGTGGTGAAATATTTTCTTTCTTTTAATCCCCGGGTGTCAAACTCAATTTCATTGAGGACTGCATCAGGGTTGTGTTTGACCTTGGAAGGGTGGGGTGGGCATGGCTGGGGGTCAGCATGGCCGTGGTGGGCATGACATGGGACTCAGGTTGGGGGCATTTGTGAAGGCCAAGTGTTAAAGCAGGACTTCCCTGAGACCTCCCTCAATCTCATGATAAACTCCTTCCTTCCCTCCTTCCTTCCTTCCTTCCTTCCTTCCTTCCTTCCTTCCTTCCTTCCTTCCTTCCTTCCTTCCTTTCCCTCTTTCTTTATTTTGCCTTCTCTCTCTTTTCCTTCTTGCTCTCTTCCCATCTTCCCTTCTTTTTCTTTATATTTCCTCTTTCCCTTTCTCCTTTCCTAACTCTTCTTGCATGCTCAAATATAGGAAATATTTCTCCTTTTGTTTTTAGTTTATTTTGATAGCTCTCTGCCAGTGAAAATGGAACTTAGGGGCCATACATGGGCCCCATGCCCTATTTTTTACCACAATGGCCTCCTGAAGCCCTCTGCCAGTGAAAATGGAGCCCATGAGGGCACATGCAGTCCCCCAGGCTCTGTTTTCACTGGTAGAGGCACTACAGGCTGATCCTATTCTGTTTCCAGGCTGGCCCCATAGGCTAGGTCTAAGCACATGGAATCCAGCCCATGGGCCTTGAATTTGATACCCCTATTCTAAGCCATTGACCATGTTTTCTAGGGTAATTCTGTTTTATAATAAATGAAAAGCTCTGTTCTTCCAAACTTAATCTCCTAGACAAATATTTGAAATAGCTCAAAGCAACAGTTGATTTAACAATGACTGTCAAAAATTCTGATTCTCTTTCAGATGCTTCAGGATGTTTGTGTTTCTAATATAAATTGTAAACATTCATGTATATTATTGATATTTATTAGAAGCATAAATTATTCAGAACTGAAGTAAACAAGGTTAGGTCTTCTGGTTTGTGGTCCTGTCGAGTCAGAGTGGAATCTGTGATCATGCGTAGTTTTGCTCTCGCTTGCTCATTGGAGGGTCCTTTTTGGGACCAGAACCACCCTGGAGGGGTGGTGAAGAAAGGGTGATCTACTGGATGGTTGAGGGTAGCTGCATCTCCCCTTCCCCAAAAGGAAAAACCTCTCCAAAGATGAGCTGAAGTGATGGTCTAAAATGGCCACTAAGAAGACAGGAAGCAGCCCAGGAAAATAAGACTGTGCTGGAGAAATTTTAGTGGTGTGTCAACCAGGTGAAACATATGTACATTAAGGTACCCTGGAATTAAGAAATAAAGAAATTCTTAGGAAATATTGTAAAAGTGGTAAAGAGAGAGAGAATGGGGGGGAGTGTTTGCTGTGTTCTTCTTAATTGGTGTTTCTAATATCTTCTGTCTGTTTTGTAGCATTTCTTTTGTCTTGATTGGCTGGAAACATTGTGTTTCCTATATTTTCAATCTTATCAGAGAATCCATAGAGAGTGAAAAAAAGACCTAAAAGCACGAATAGAAGAGATGATTCCTCCAGACTGTCAATTATCTGGAAACCTGCACTCACAAACAAAAAAAAATCTCCACACCACAAGCCAAGCAAACACCTGGGCACAAACAGACCCTCCTGATACCTCCAGCTTAAACACACCCCAACCAGGCACCCAGATGAAACCTAGCTTCCTAATAAATGATAGCCGTCCATTTACTTGAACCCAAGCTGCACTAAAAGCCTCCAATATAGGAAACACAATGTTGCCAGCCAATCAAGACAAAAAAAAAAATGCTACAAAACAGACAGAAGATATTAGAAACACGGCTACAACTTTAAAAGCACAACTATAATGACGTGGGAAAATACCTGAACAGAGCTGAATACCATACATATAAATACCCGCGAAAACTTAAGAAAAGATAGATAGATAGATAGATAGATAGATAGATAGATAGATAGATAGACAGACACAGAGAGAGAGAGAGAGAGAGATACATTTTTTTTCCAAGAACTTAGTGTGTATTTTTAAGGAAATATAACAAGCAGAATTCGATTAATAAATAGTTATGTGTTATAAAATAAAGGTTAGAAAATGAATGTTATAACTGTAAAGATATAATTTAAGCTTTAAATAAGATTTGAATGGATAATAATTAAAAGATACAAAGGTGTTACATTCCAGTTTAGTAATTATAGGGAAAAATTTGTTCTATGAGAAAAGAAAATATGAAATTGTAAACAGGACAGACACAAGTATAAAAATATTGATTAGAAAGATATTGAAAATTAGAAAAAGATATGTAATTGAACTTAGAAAGGAATGGGATAATTAAAAATAAGGTTCCAGAAAGCAAGAAAATAGTTATAAGACGTGGATTAGAATATATAAATTGAATATGTAATTGAGTTTATGTCTGTATGGAGAAGTGATAACCCGGGAGCATGCTGTTCTCAAGAAAAGATATTTTATTTGTATTTGTATGTTTTTGTGAAAATCCAGTATAAAGCTATATGTTGAAGATACTGTTCATTTTTTGTCAGTGATTGTATTTTTTAAGACAACAATATGTATACTTGAAAACAACTGCTCTTTAAGCAAACAACTAAGAGTGACAAACCAAAATGACAGCAACTACTTAAATAGTGTCTCATATTTTCAGTCTATTTATAAGAAACACTCAAGGAAGAAGTAGAAAAAGACTGAATATCTCAGATAAAATCAATATTCCAGTTAAAACACTGAGAAAATTTTAAAAAATTCTAGTTGAAAAAAATATATCTCTTCAAAAGTTGTGCTCCCTGAAAGACCCCTTCAAATTGAACAAAAATATAATTTCAGAATGACCATATCACATAGGAAACTTGAGAAATTGTAAATTAATTTAATATCTGTAATGGAATTAATCGTATAACATTTCACATTGCATAAGTTCAACAGGGCCAAAAGAGTTTGCTGCTGATTTTCATTTTTGCTCAATGTGTAATGTACCTCATTGCAGTGTTCACATATAGTAAGCCAGCACTGACGGATTCCAGTAGTCCTAATATTGGTTTTCTATTATGGCAATGTCCTGGTGAAACTTTTCCACATGTTCATCACTGATTGTACCAACAAGTTGAGCAAAGGAGTCAAATGCAAATGCAGACAAGGAATCTTCAGTGACATGTTGTGCTTCATGTCTTGTATGCTATAAGAAGTTTGTCAACCAATTGAATATCGTTTGGTATTCTGTATAATAATCTTGAATGATTTTCAAGTGATTTTCTTTGGCCCCATCATAGATTTTCAAAGCTCTTGTCATTGATGACATATCTAATTTATGGACTAGCATAAATGCCTTCATTAATCAGTTATCAGTTATTCTTGGAAACATCAAATAACAAAGCCCTTCACCTTCCTTATTCATTGCTTTCATAATTTTTTCAACAATCCAACCTTTATATGGATGCAACCATATCTTTGTTGGGTCAACAAATGTTTCATGCGCCACATTTTTCTGCCTTGGAGCTATTTTGGGGGGAAATAGCCATTTCTTTGTAATATAATGCAACTCTCCAGCCTGTCTGTCACATTTGTACATGCAACAATGCTACTTGGTATATCTGAACTGCATACAATGCAACAGAGCCTCTATTTTTAGATTTTACAGGTCTTTCAGTTGTACTTGGTAAACTGGATATTTTTGTATGTGTCTTTCATGTGTGCTAATATTTTTTAATAATTTGTAAATGTCATTAACAAATTGCAAGTTTGTGCAAGCTGAAAGAAAAGTTTCCAACTCCATCTCCTTAAGTATGGTTTTTCACAGGGCTGTGTCTTGAGTCTGCTATTGTTCACCATGATGACTCATGACTGCTGTGCCAAATCTGATATGAATCATATTGTGAAATATAAATGACACAGCAGTGTTGAGTCTTAATCAGGATTTTAATGAAGATCCTTTTATGGAAGATATGAAGGCTTTGGTGGACTGGTGCAATATAAGTACCAGTACCGGTTTTAAATGTTAATTTAAAAAAAGGAGATCATTGCATATTTTAGAAAGAGCTGGCATAGTCATATTCCACTCAGTATCAAGGGTGCAGCTGTGGAGGTAGTCAACAATACTAAGTATCTGGGCATGAAGATAACTAAAATCTGAACTGCTGTGTCCACACATCATCCTTAGTGAAGCATGCAAACCAGCATCTGCATTTCCTGCATCAGATAAGAAGAGGACATCTTGCTCCTTCCGTGTGGCCATTTTTTAGAGAGGCATGCTTGAGAGCATTTTAAAAAACTGCATCACTGTTTGGTCTGGTGGCAGCAGTTCCTCAGATAGAAAGCCCATATAGAGAGTGATAAGGACAGCTGAGAAGGTTATAGGAAGCTCACTTCTTATTTTTCAGGATACTGCTTATAAGGGCTATGTGCTTAGAGATCAAAGCATTGTTAGAAACTGCACACCTCTACTTTATGGCCTGTTTCTGTTCTTTCCCTCTGGGAGGAGATTTCAAAATATTTCTAGCAGGACTACCAGACTCTATAATAGCTTTGTTCCCTATGCCTTCTGTCTGGTAAACTTGCAAGACTCATTTTTTCTCACCATGCAAGACTCACCTTGCAAGACTCATTTTTCTCACCATGTATCTGAACAACTGGGTTGTTTCTCTGTATGTATATGATTTTATATTTATTTATTTTCTCATGTTTATGTAGTATATATTGAAGATGGTGACCCTTGGAGAGCTGTATACAATGAAATTTCATTTTAATGTATACTGCTTAGTGTACATTCAAAATGACAGCAAAGTTATTCTAAGTCTAACCCTATAATCTTCCTTATTTGCAAATTAAAATAACTTGTTTTATTTTTTTCTAAGTCTCCAAAATTAGAGTGGATGAAATACATCAATGATTAATATAACAGTGCATTATGATATATATCTACTTAATTATGATTCCTGAATATTGGTAGTGGAATATTTAATCATTCAGATTGGGTTTAACAAAATTTGGTCATCTATAATTGTTTTATTTTTTATATTTATGTCTTCAATATGAAACTACTTTTTTTGCTTTTCCAGTTAATGTACCTTCAAAAATGTACACATACTACATATGTGTATTTGTCAGTATTCCAGAAGTATGTACATTGATTTTGTAAATAAAATATAGTTTCATTCTAATAATACAGCATTTTCAGTTATTGTTTTTAAATTATTACACGGTTGCATTTTTTTGTTTTGTTTAGCACATTAAAATCTGCCTACTTTATACTGTGCATTTAAAATAGAATAAAACAGCAATGAAATTCTAATTATAAACAAGTTTTCCACCTGTCTTTAATTTTCAAAGTGAGTGACTTATAGTTTTGGAAGTCCAAGATCAAAACATCAAATCCTGGAATTTAAAAGAAAACAAAAGAATTTGAACTTACTGATAATGTTAGAAATATGAATTTTCTATATATTGTGTTTGTGTAGTCTACCAAAAAGGTATTTTCTAAAATAACACAAATGTATCCACAAATTTGTGTAGTAAACAGATGTTCCCAGGTCACAAATGCATGCTTGTGTGTATACCCAATATTTTCTCTCTGGCTTTGCCCATAACAAAAATCCAAAATTGTTTTAGGAGCATTATTCCATTATAAAAATTAATATAAGTATTTTGTTCTCAAATTGTACTCTAAATAAAATATAATCATTAACCAGCTGAAATGATATGAAGAGGTACAAAAGAGTATTAAATAACCATGTCATGAGTTTTTCCTTTGCAGTCAGGTTTGTTTATCATTAATGTAGTATCCATGAAAGTACCTATACTGAATTACAAAAAAAAATTATGAGATGTGCCATTCAAAAATGACTTAAATAAGAAGAATGAAATACGCATAAACAAAGATTTAATTCAAGATTTCCAAAAGTGAATGATGTTACAGAGGGTGGGTATATCACAATTATTACTTTGTTCAGGTCAAATGATGAATGGGTGGTTGGACTTACATACATAAAAATAACAGTTCCATAATATAAAGAAACAAGAGCCAGATGACGCTCAAGTGGAGAAAGCCTTATGACGACCATGCAAAGATGGTATTTTCAATATAGTTATGCCAATGTAGATATAGGAGATAATAGTGCAGAGGAAAGAACTCAGAATCACCATTGCTGAAAGTAAGAAGGTAATCTGCTGTATCAATGAGGTATCAATACAAGCCAGTTTTAATAATGGTGGAATATCACAAAAGAAATGATTGATTATGTTTGCTCGACAAAATGGTAAATTTATTATCATAATAGCAGCTATCAAAGGAACCACACAACCACTTATCCAGCAAACAATCCCCAAAATAACACATATTCTTCTATTCATGATTATTGGATATCTGAGTGGGTAGCATATGGCTATATATCAGTCATAGGTCATCAACACAAGGAGGAAACATTCAGCTGACCCAAAGAAAAAGAAAAAGTAGGATTGCAAAAGACAGCCAACTAAGGAAAATAAGTGCACATTCCTCAAAAGGATGGAAAGCAGTTTAGGGACAATTGATGAAGTTTACCCTACATCCAATAAGGATAAATTTCCCAAAAAGAAGTACATGGGGGGTTTGAAGATGGTTATCTGTATTAACAGTTATGATGATGATGATATTACCAGTCACAGTAAGGAGGTACATAGTGAGAAAGACAAAAAAGAGAGTAATTTCTACTTTTCTCGTGTTAGGGAATCCCAAAATAAGAAATGTAGTTATGCTTTGATTCTGAAGTTCTGTAGAGGACATCATCTGCAAAATGTAGAAAGAGATGTAAGTCAGAATGTTTTAACAAATTAACTAAATTTAATAAAATTATATTAATTATAAATCAATTAATGTCATTTAATTATTTAATAAATTAATTACAACATTCAAGACTTTTGGATTTTCCCCTTTTCTTGTAAAATTTGCATTTGTTAGTAATATATATATTGATTTAGAAAGCAATTATTTGGAAAAATATAAATTATATGCACATGTATATACATTTCATATATATTGCTTTCCCTGCAGTTCATTACACATACATCTTTGACTGATACATCTTCTATATACATCTTCTACGGTGGAAATAAATATGCATATATTTGTATATCTAATCACACTTAGCCAAATAAATGTTTCCGTCCCATTTCATCCCATCCCATTCCATCCCATCCCATCCCATTCCATTCTATTGTCATTATTTTTGCAATCATTAATACATTGTCAAATGAAGTGACAGCCCATTGATTTAAATATGTTTAGAGTATATCTACTTATACTATTTTGAAGGAAGGAAGGACTTCCTCATGGAGTGAAAATAGTGGAACAAATGAAATGTATATAGCCTACTTTCACTACATTTCCTCCTTATATTTAATACGAGAGGTCAAATGCTCACTCTATATTAAGATCCCTGAAAATGGAAACCTAAAATCTTACCTCATAGCCTTAAAAAGATCTCTTAGGGGTTGTTGAAGACATTTTTATTTTGTGGAGTTGCTAAAGAAACGCAGAATTATAAAACATGAACATAATATTTATAAGCAGATACATTTTAATGAAATCACTTCTTTATGAGTTCAGTAGTTAAATTAGAGTTGGCAGAATTTCTGGAGAGAAAAATTGCTTTTCTTTTTCTGGCCCTGAGCAATGCACTGAGGCTAAATGCAATTACCTACAGTAACAGCTCTTAAAAGATTAGTAATCTTTTGGGCTTTAATTTAGATTAAGTATAAGAAGAAATGTGGTTTTTTTAAAAAAAAATGTTTAGTAGTAGTACAGTAGTTTAGTGAGAAGACTGTCACATCCCCCAATGACAATGATACTGGCCAATAATTAGACTCTATTGAAAACTATGCATTTATAAGGAGTCTAAAACCAATAGAGAATCTATTGCTTTAGTAACATAGACATTAACTTTTTGCTGATTCAAAATGTTTCATTTGGTGCAGTCACCAAACTGGGTTGTTATACCGGTGGAATACCACCCCTGAAGACGGGTTGTAGCAAACTACGATCTGAGATAGACCTTTTAGTAGGAAAGGAGACTAGAATGAGCAGTAATACTTTGCAAGATGCATCAGAACTAAGTCAAGATGTTTTTTATTTATTTGCACAAAGTGAGCACTCTTTTTATTTGAAAACTACTCGTTCCAGTGAGGTGACCAGCTGTGCATGACAAGGAGGAGAGGGGCAAAGCATGGCAAGGCATGGCAAGGAAAAGCCAGGTGAGATGAGGCACCCCTTGATGTTAGTGACATCGAGTTGGTCACACCCACCCAGTCACATGACCACCCAGTTGGCTGGTCATTAGTTGAAATATTTGTTGTTAAAATATTTGAACCACACCACTGAACATGGCTATGATGACCTGGGGCATGGCACCAAAGCAACACAGCCAGAGAACAGATCTAACTCCACTTTATTGGTTCAACTTTGCCCCAAAATGTCCCCACATTTACTACAAGTCCTGGAGCAAAACTCTATAATACACCTTCAACAGCCTCTGGCTGCGAGTAGTCCAGTAAGCAAGGTGAGCAAAGCAGTAACCAGGGCAAGAAGTTAAGTGAAGCAGGCAAACAGGGCAAAGCCCCACAAGACAAAGCACAGTAATCTCCAGTGTCAGCAAGTGCACACAAGTCTCCACAGATTCAATGCTTATTCCCAACAAATGCCCCTCCCCCCAGCATCTCCTTACATCTTAGTACTCGGGGGTGCTTGTGAAGGGGGAGAGGGGCACTCTCTTCCTTCGTAGCCAGCTCAGTCTGCATGTGTCAGCTATGGAATCATGATTCATCGCTGCCACACAGTTGGAGAAAGTAGGAGGGGAATGATGTTAATTGAGTAGCTCTTAGTAGACAAAATATAATTATTTTGATGATTCAAGGTTAAAGAATGTAGTGCAGAAAGAATTGGAACATACTTTGGGATTGGTTCATGTGATGATGTAGGAAAAGGGGATTGTTTGTAGCTTGGGACCTCTTGGGGAAGCTGGGAAAACTTTTAATTTTGGAATTACACAGAATGTGCCAGGTGCTATTCTAATAAAAGTACTGTGAGATTATGTTTGTCTTGGAGTTACTGACAGGAATGGATTTTCCCTGGAATGCTGACAGCATATTCTTGCCTTCTCTCTTCTCTTTGTGCTCTAGAATCAGGAGGATGTGGTCCTTGCTCATCCCCTGAGCTCTGTCTCTCTGCTCCTCCCTGTCTACAAGCTTTTTTAATTCTGAAAAGCTTTGCCTGGACTGGCTCTGCCTTTCCCCAGTTTCCTCCAAAGCCAATGGAGTCGACCCCTTGATCCCTGTCAGCTCATATTCCAGCTCATTTCCCCCCACAGATTCAGACTCTAACAGGGGCATAACAATAGCTAACTGAACATACACATGGGGAGAGATTTCCAAAGGATTTCTCCTGGAGTAGGAAAAAAATGCTTTTCTACCTTTTAAGTGAAGAGTTTGGCATCTCATCACTTTTATGACACACCCAATGAGGGTGTGTCAAAGAACTTCCCCTCAGTACCAGGAGAGAAATTTATTTTTCCCTACCAGCTCCGTGGGCTTGGCTTGGTGGGCATGGCTTGGTGGGCATGTGACTGGGTGGATGGGTACGGCCAAGTTGACATCACTTGGCCTCTCTCTCATTTCTCATCTCATCTCTCTCTTTCTTCTCTCTCTCCTCTCTCTATCATCTCTCTCTTTTTCTCACTTTCTCTCTCTCTCTCTAACACTTTTTTGGGGGGAGGAAGCAAAGGTTTTGTGCTTAAGTAGCAACCACCACTCAACTGGAGAGGGGAGGGGGCAAGGAGGGTCTCTGGTAGGAGGAGGAGTGGGGCATCCCCCATCTCTCCCCCTGCCCCCTCCACACTGTACAGCACCAACACTTGGAGTCATAGGGCTGGAAGAAAGTAATGACAGGCAGGGGTCCGTCCATTGCCTTCTCCATTGCCTGAGCTCCTGGCAGTTGAGTCAACCAGGCCAAACAGGAATAAGCTGGCTCTCCACAGTTGCTGTGGAATCTGCTGTCTGGGCTCCCATCACAGGCCACAAAGTGCTCACTGCTACTCTGGCATCTGCCAAAACTTCCCCTTCCCACTGGGCGTTTAAGCATTTCTGGCATCGAGGAAGAGAAGCATCGTGGGAAGGAGGCTTGGCAGGTGCCAGAGGGGCAGTGAGCATTTTGCAGCTCCTGAGGGGGGGGTACAGAAGATCGCACCCTCCCCTTGAAGGCCAGGGAACACCTGGGATGAGCTCCAACGCCACCATCTCCTATGTGCTGTACTCTCCCTCCCCACACGCATCAGTCCACCCACCACCCACCAGTACTGTACTCTCCCTCCCCACATGCATCAGTCCACCCACCACCCTCCCCACATGCATCAGTCCATCCACCATCAGTATTGCCAACATGGGTGTGGGCAGGGCTAACCAGGGGCAATTGGTTTTTCTTTTTATGTATACAGAAAGCATATGCACCAAAGACAAATTCTTTGTGTGTCTAATTACACTTTGCCAATGAAGAATTCTCCTCTCCTCTCCTCTCCTCTCCTCTACCCTACAAGAGATAACTTCAGCACAACCTGGGGTGATAATTTACATAATTATGAAACTATGCTACTAATAAAAGATGTAATTTTAAAATATCTCCTTTATTCTGAAGAGAATTCTGACACTAATATTTTGAATCAGATCTGAGATACAATATGCCTGGATTTTTTTGTTGGTGATTAGTTCCGGTGAAAAAATGGTGGTTGGTTCTCTCTTCATAGTGAACATTCTTAACTAAGTTTGAAATACATTTAAAACTCAAATATCCAAAATTAGATGTAATTTTTGAATCATAATGCAACTCAGTTATATAGAATAGAACAGAACAGAACAGAACAGAATAGAATAACAGAGTTGGAAGGAACCTTGGAGGTCTTCTAATCCAATCCCCTGCTCAGGCAGGAAACCCTATACAATTTCAGACAAATGGTTGTCCAATCTCTTCTTAAAAGCTTCCAATGTTGGAGAATTCAAAACTTCCGGAGGCAAGTTGTTCCACTGATTAATTGTTCTAATTGTCAGAAAATTTCTCCTCAGTTCTAGGTTGCTTGTCTCCTTGATTAGTTTCCATCCATTGCTTCTTGTCCTGTCCTCAGATGCTTTGGGGAACAGTTTGACTTTCTCTTCTTTGTGGCAACCCCTGAGATATTGGAACACTGCTATCATGTCACCCCAGTCTTTCTTTTCATTAAACTAGACATACCCAATTCCAGCAACCATTCTTTATATATTTTGGCCTCCAATCCACTAATCATCTTTGTTGCTCTTCTCTGCAATCTTTCTAGAGTCTTAACATCTTTTTTACATCATGGTGCTCTAAACTGGACAATTAATACAGTTTTTTAAGTAATAAGGTCATTTATACCCTCATAACTTCAAAAGAAACTATACTAATCTACTATTTACAGAAAAATCAGAAAACTTGTCATTTTTTTTTGTATTTGAAAACAATAGTTACATGATAATGATGATGATGATAACAATAACAACAACAACAAAATTATGAGAAAAACATTGCTACTAGTTTGTTGCAAAATAAATGCAGAAATTTCTTAGGATATATAGAGTGTGCAACATCCTTAAACTTTGTATAAACTGATTATTATTAGAGCTAATTGTGCCTGCAATATAAATCAATTGTTTATCAACTTGGGTGCAAGATAGCGGCAGTAGTAGAGGCAGCATGAGGAGTTCCAGCGGGTATGGGCAGTGCCAGGTGACAAGCCCTCTAATCCCTGCGGGTCCAGCCGGTGAGTTGGAAAACCTAACGCCCGAGACTTGCCAGCAAGCCAGAAAAGAGCTCCATTCCTCAGCAAACATTCAATTCAAAAATACTCAGAGATCTCAGATTCCTCCCATCCTTGACCAGCATACCAGAAAAGAACTCATTCCTTGGTGGGCGCTAAGTTTGGGAGAGTTCTATTCAAAAGCTCTCAACTATCTGTGAGTCGACCCATCCTTGCTAGAAGGTAAGGCAGTGGGGCTCGCCAGTACTGGGAGGCTCAACAATCATCCTTGCAGGGTGGTGAGACAGTGAGATTCATCTCATTCTTGCAGGGCGGTGAGCACCGGGAGCTATGAGTCGGTCTTCAGATGTTTGCAGCCAGGGTGTGAAACAGATTGCTTCACCCCTGCCGCCCCTCCTTCCCTCTTCCCTCTTCACCAAATTGCAAATCTGGACTTTCTCTTTAAAAGGACAATAACTTTGGACTTTCAATAAGTAGGGAAGCATTGTTATAACCAAACTGCTGTGAAGATTAGAAGCAATTTTATTTCTTGTGATATAAGCAGAAGTATATTGAAGCCAGGACTGAATGCTCAATACAAATCTGAGTCTACATATTACTACGAGGGAGTCAGAAATCCCATTCATCAAGGGAAAACAAAACAAAAAGTTTCCTGTTGCCTCCCAGTGAGGGGCCAGAGATCCTGCCTTCAACCTCTTTGCATTTTTATTATCTCAAAAACTCAATCTACAAAACAAGAAAGAGAATGTAAACCCTTGCTCATTGATTGTTTTCAAACAGCCCTGGAAAAGAGACCTCCTGCCAGTTTATAAAGAGTTACAAACCTATTCTCAGATATCAGCAACAGCGAAGCAAAACAAAGCAAAGCATTAACCCTTTACTTATCAACTCTCAATACTACTTCAAACTGCTTACTTTCATTATCTCAAAAACATCAATTTCTTTAAAATAATTAATTTTTATCAAATGATTAATTGATTTATTGTTTTTGCTTGGTATGACTGAATGTTTTGTGCATAGTGTAATTACTGAATATCCAATTAGTAAAATCAGTAATTTAGTGAATTTAATTGACCAATGTATTTATTAATTACTGTAATAAATTAGGCTGTTTGTTGCTTAGCAAAATTTGATTAGAATAATTTGAATAACCAAATGATTGATTGATTTTTAGTAATAAACAACCATACTTTTGATTTGTTCTCTAACATATCAATTAACATTTATTAATTATCAACATTCATTAAGTAACTGTCCACCTATTACATTAACTAGCCATTGTAATTGATTACTGTACTATTGCCATTGACCATGCCAGCCAAAAACTCCATACCAAAACAAAAGAAAAATATATCTACCAATGACCTCCCAGACTCCTGCACATGTTTCAAATGTTTTGAAACCATCAATGAAAGCAAAATTTACATCAAATGCTGCCTATTCAATAATCTAGCCCACCCTGCCTGCTTAAACGCAAACAAAAACCTGGCTGATATGGTTACAAATTCAGATACATTCTTTTTTCTATGTCCATCATGTTCTCCTAAGGTAAACAAATTAAGTACCCTACCTGACAGAATTTAAAGTATAGAACCACTCATTTACTCAATAGAAGAACACTTAGCAACACATTTTGAAACAACTATACAAGCAAGCCTAATTTTGCTTGAAAAAAAATACAGCACAGATAAATGAGTACCTATCAGCTCAAAATCAAATCCCACAACAACCATAACCACTACCTCAACTATAATCACAACTACAACCAAAAATAACCACCAAACCACAGCCACAAACAATTACTATCCCTTCAAATAATTCCACAAATAATATCTCCTTACTCATCAGAGACACCATGGAACGTGAACAGAAATGTCCAAATGCCATCTTATTTGGTCTCAAAGACACCAATGAATCAGATGACATCACTAAAATTCATGATATAACAAGCAACTCTAATATAACAAAAATCTCTCCTGAAGATATAATTGAAATAAGCAGAGATGGCCATAGGTACAAATACAATGATGGCTCTGTGGCCCCAAGATTTTATAGAGTTGTATGCAAAAATGAGTCCAGTCCATATTCATTCATACAATAAGTGCCATTGCAAAAACCAATCCCAACCACAAAAAACTTCACTCAAGACCAGATTTATCCATATTACAAAGAATCCACTCCTGTAAACTCTGCAGTGAACTCAAAAGACATCTAGACAATGGAGTGAAGGACCTACATTGACTACCGCGCTGATTGTATCAAAAGTAAGTCACACATCCCACAACTCTACATCCAACCCTACCACATCCAACCCACCATCACTAAAAGCTAGGCATACATGCCCCTAACTATTTCTATTCCAACCACAACTGGCATTAAATGAAAGCTACTCAATGCAAGAAGCCTTGTGAATTAAAAAAAAAACACCTGAATTTCTCCTCTTACTAAATACAGCTAAATTTGACATATATTTACCTGTGAAACATGGCTCAACACATCTCTCCCTGACTCCATTACCAGAGTAAGAGATTATCATGTTTACTGATCAGATCATGAAATCCGTAGAGGAGGTGGTGTTGCTATTTTCTATAAAAAGTCCCTACATCTAAAAACATCCAAGTAAAGGAGGAGCTTGTTATTCCTGAGACCATCATCTGTGAACTCTCCTTAAATATCACATTACTATCTTATTATGTTACAGAGCCCCTGATTATGACGTTGAACATGCAAACAAGCTAAATACACTACTAACATGGGCAGCATCCTGCCCACATGCTTTTCTTTTCCTTGGTGACTTCAATCTACCTCATATTAACTGGACCCTTAACAAATGTACAAGTGAACCACACATGCAACCTTCTAAAATGCAGTAACAAATCTGGGACTAGAAGAACTAGTAACCAACAACACTAGACTTAACAACTGCCTTGATCTCATCTTCTGCAATAGTTTGAATTCAATTTATGGAATATAAATTAAAGAACCCATTTCCAACAGTGACCACAACATAATTGACTTTTGTCTCAACATACATCCAGACAAAAATCATCACAACGATGGAATCCCCAATTATAACTTCAAAAAAAGGCAACCATAATCTTATAGACAATGATCTCTCATCCCTTGATTGACAATTTCTATTCTCTGGATGCGATACTGTAGAAGACCATTACAACATATTTTAATTGAAGTCAAAAGAGTCATCAAACTATATGTACCATTAACAACTCCCAAAACCAGAAAAAAACAAATTACCCAAAACAATAAGGAAGCTTCAATCCCCCCAAAAAAATCACTTTGGCAGAAAAACAAATCTGGTCACGTTGCCAACTTCAAAAGTCAATACAAAAATTTATGCCACCAGATAAAAATTGAATGCACCAATTAAACAAGAAGAAAACCTTCTATGCACCAATTCCACCTGCACTTTCTACAATTTTATAAACAACAAACTAAAAGACTCAAGGTCCATCCCACCCCGAAAGGACCTAACGGTAAAGACTGAAATGATGACACTATTAAAGCCAACCTCTTTAACACATTCTTTGGCTCAGTATTTGTAAACAGCAATGGATCATGGCCAGTATTTTCTATTCAAAGCACAGACAACTACAATGATCTAATACATATTGATTTCACAGAAGACATTGTTGAAAAAGCACTATGCAATCTAAAACCATCTCTATCTATTGGACCAGACGGAATATGTGCCTACTTCTTAAAAAAGCTACCCACTGCCATAGCCAAAGCTCTAAGCATAATCTTTCAGGACCAGCTCTTTGCCAAAACTATGGTCACAATCCACAGTCATCCCCATCTTCAAAAAGGGAGACCCCAGCCTAGTTGAAAATTATAGACCAATCTCTTTAAGCTTTGTTACCTGTAAAGTCATGGAATCAATTATTAACCAATCCATCATCGTCCACTTAGAAGCAAACAGCCTACTCTCTAATAAACAATTTGGTTTCAGGAAAAAATGATCATGTAATCTACAACTCTTACGCTGCAAAAACATGTGGACTACACAAGTTGATCAGGGCAAAGCAATAGATGCAATCGACATAGATTTCTGTAAAGCCTTTGATTCAGTGGTACACGACAAACTACTCCTAAAACTAAAATCTTACGGTATCTCTGGACACCTGTATTACTGGATAGAAGCATTCCTGTCAAACAGCCAACAAATAGTCAAAATTGGGACTGTCCTATCAAATTATTTACCTGTCAACAGTGGTGTCTCCCAAGGCAGTGTTCTAGGACCAACTCTTTTCATACTCTACATAAATGACCACTGTGATCTAGAGCAACTGCATTCTGTTCGCTGATGATGTAAAGCTACTCAACAACACAATACTGCTACCCTTCACAAAGAGCTTGACTATGTATCAGAATGGTCAAACAAATGGCAACTTCAAATCTCAACAAATATACGCTCTGTCCTACATATTGGCAAAAATAATCAGAAAATAAAATACAGGCTGAATAGTCAAGACCCTGTTGATGATCCAAACTCTGTCAAAGATCTTGGAGTACTCATTTCTAATGAACTAAGTGTTAGAGCCCACTGTAACTACATAGCCAAAAAGGCATTAAGAGTTGTTAACCTAACCTTACGTAGCTTTTTCTAATAACTAGAGCATACAAAACATTTGCTAGATCAATACTCGAATACAGCTCATCAGTCTGGAACCCACATTACGTATCTGATATTAAAACAGTTGAGAAATTCCAGAAATATTTCACAAGAAGAGTTCTCCACTCCTCTACTTGTTGCAGAATACCTTATGCCACCAGACTTGAAATTCTAGACCTAGAAAAACTAGAACTATACCGCCTTCAGTCCAATCTAAGTATAGTATATAAAATCATACATTGCAGTGTCCTACCTGTCAATGAATACTTCAGCTTCAACCATAACAACACAAGAGCAAAAATAGATACAAACTCAAGGTTAATCTCAACAAACTTGATTGCAGAAAATATGACTTCAGCAACAGAGTGGTCAATGTCTGGAATACTCTACCTGACTCTGTGGTTTCTTCCCCAAACCCCAAAAACTTTAACCTTAGACTGTCTACTATTGACCTCACCCATTTCCTAAGAGGTCTGTAGGGGGCATGCATAAGCGCACCAATGTGCCTACCATCCCTATTCTATTGTTTCTTTTATTTTTTCATAACTATGTCGTTATTTATGCTTATTATCTTGTAAGCAATTGACAAATAAAAATAAATAAATAAAACTGAAAAAAATATTTTGGCCTCCAATCCACTAATCATCTTTACTGCTCTTCTCTGCAATCTTTCTAGAATTTCAACATTTTTCTTACATCATGGTGATGAAAACTGGACACTTAATACAGTTTTTTTAAAGTAATAAGGTCATTTAGACCCTTATTACTTCAAAAGAAACTATAGTAATTTACTATTTACAGGAAAATCAGAAAACACATCATTTTTTTTGTATTTGAAAACAGTAGTATAATAATAATAATAAATAAGTAACAATAAGTAATGATTAATAATAACTAATAATACATAATAATAATAATAATAATAATAATAATAACAACAACAACAACAACAACAACAACAACATTATGAGAAAAACATTGCTATTAGTTTGCTTCAAAATAAATGTGGAGAATTCTTGGGATATATAGAGTGTGTAACATCCTTAAACTTGGTGTAAACTGATTATTAGAGCTAATTGTGCCTACAATATAAATCAATTTTTTATCCTTATTTCATTACCAGCTTTGCGTATAAGTTTTAGAGTGGGTATTAAATTTTTAGAAATAATGATATTGAGTAAAAACCTGGGAACTGTAAATGAATTTTAAATTACCTATATGTTGTCTATACAGACCTTTATTTTGATTCTCTTTAGGGTACTTTTATTTTTTTGCTAAATTTTTGAACAGACACGGTTCCTACAATGATGTGAGAGAAACTGGTGGAAAAGGCCTTAATTTTCTTGACTGAATTCATGTTAAATATGTCCTTACAATGTAGAATACCAAAATTAGGCTAAATGAAGAGATGGACACCAAGGCAGTAGCCAAGATGACTTTTACTTCATTCCAGTAGGTTTCTTCACAGATCAGCATAGTAAAAGCCCAAGGGGAAAAATAGTATCTCTTGACCATAAGGTTTAAATGGAAATTAAAAGATATGAACTAAAAGTCAGAAGATTATTTTCTGTCATAATTGACAATGCTCCAATAATCGTGGAATCCATCTTTGATAGTTTTTTTAATTATTTGACCTGCATGTTTAGTTAATCTAGTATTTAATAAGGGATTAGTAGGATGGGAATAGAGATGGGGAGCTCTTTTGTTATTATCTGAGTATTCAGGTAGAAGTATTACCTGGAATAAGCAAAACAGGAACCAGAATATAGCATCTTGGAAGTATATATTTTGTAAGTCTTCCCCATTACTTATAAGTGTATTCTTTTCTTCCGAGCACATGGAAACAGGCAGCTAATTCATCCTTCATCTCCTATTTTCCTGCTTATGTTCAAGTGACCTTGAACATTTTCCTGCTTATGTTCAACAATACAAGAGCACAAAACAGATACAAAGTCAGTGTAAATTGCTTCAAACTCAACTGCAGAAAGTACGACTTCAGCAACAGAGTGGTCTGTTGCTGACTCTGTTATTACATCATCTAACCCACACTCCTTTAACCTCAAACTATACACTATTGACCTCATCTTGTTCCTTAGAGATCTGTAAGGGGAGTGCATAAGTACACCATCTTGCCTACTGCCCCAGTCCTATTGTCCCCATTTATTCATACCTATTTCCTGTATTCTTACTCATGTTTATACTTATACCTATTATCTTGAAAGTGATTGATAAATAAAATAAATAAATAAAATGAATAAAGTGCTGCTATCTGGGAGGAAAAGATTCCAGCACTACAGACCATTGTAATATCAATTTGCTTTGAAGAAAAAGTATCCTAATTAATTCCTAACCAAAACATTTTTACTATAACTATAAAAGTCAGTTTGGTCTAGTGGTTAAGGCACCAGGATAGGAAGTAAAAGACTAAGTTCAAGATCTGCCTTAGCCATGAAACCTAGTTCATTCTCATTCAACCCATCTCACCTCATAGGGTTGTTATTATGAGGAAAATAGGAGGAAGAGGGTTTGTTGGGTTTGTTCTACCACCTTGAGTTATTTGTTAAACATAATAAATGCAGGTTAGGGTTATCGCAAACAAATAAAAATAAATAAATAAGGAATCAATTAATACCAAAATATTGGGCAGCTAAAGAGGCATGTTTAATTTTTTTAAATTTGTTCATTTTGTTAGGCCATTCTATAAATCTGCATTTATTTATTATTTTTTCATATCATAGCAATCCACTTTAAAAGTATTACTTATTTTGAACTCATTTACTACACTATATGCTTTAAAAAAAAATCTATTGCTTTCTTCTTAAGATCTGTTTCCTGTTTAGGTCAGGTCGCAACAAAATAATGTAGCATTTGGGGAAAAAGAGACAACCCAGCAGTCCAGCACTGGAAGATAAGATGCAGAAGATTTCCACAGCTACTATATATTTTCCTTGGGCACTCAAGTAAGTGGGGACAAAGGTGAACCAAACACTACAAAATACCAGCATGCTGAATGTTATAAGTTTGGTTTCATTAAAACTATTTGGCAACTTGCGGGCAAAAAAGCCACGGTGAAGCTGACTATTGCCAGGAAACCCATGTAACTCAAGATACAATAAAACATGACTGGTGAAGATTCATTACACTTCCAAACAATTACTTCAGGTACTGAATTCATGTCCATATCTGGAAAAGGAGGAGAAGTTGCCATCCATACCAGAGAGATGCTTACTTGAAGAAAAGAGCAAGAAAGAACAATAGAGCAAGCCAGGCTGTTCCCTACATATTTTTTGAGCCTGGATCCTGGTTGGGTTGCCATGAAAATGAGAACCACAGTAATAGTTTTTGCTAGCACACAAGAAACAGCGAATGTGAAGATGATGCCAAAAGCTATTTGCTGGAAAATGCATGTTGCCTTCTTCGGTTGGCCAATGAAGAGAAATGCACAAAGGAAGCACAGCACAAGTGAAATAAGTAGTATGTAGGTAAGGCCACGGTTGTTGGCTTTCACTATGGGAGTATTGTGGTACTTCAGAAATATTCCTAGTATCATAACTGTTGCCAATGAAAATGAAAGAGCACTGGTGCCTAAACTGATACCCAAAGGTTCTTCATAAGACAAGAAGCTTATAATTTTGGGAATACAGGTATTCCGATGCTTATTAGCATAATAATCATCAGCGCATTTAACGCAGTTAGCCATGTCTATAAAAGAAAGATTTTTAAATCAATTTTTATTACATTCACTGCAGAAAGTTGAAGGAGGCATTGATACAAAGTTTGCTTTGATATTTGAAATCTCAAAGATGGTTGGAGTAAATTGGCACACTAGCATTTTTTATAGAATTCATTTTTAAGGAGTGCAATAAATTAAAAATATTACAGTAAATGGTCATGGAAGAAGACAACTAAATATTAAGTGACATTAGAACAGAACAGCAAGATAGATGCCCTTCCTGCCCTCATTTTTATTTTTATTTTCTTGACACAATACAAATATATCATAAAGCACAAATCTGATACAGAAGTGGTAAGCAGTGAAGAGCATGATTAGATACATGAACATGACAGGGGTTGATTGACCTAGCTGTATATTCCATGAATGTTTCTTTTGAAAATAAAACTCTATGTTATAGTTGCACATGCTAATGCTCACCTTTGTGGTGAGATATCGATCCTTTGGGGCACGTAATGCAATCATAGCAACAGAAAGGTTTCCCCTCTTTCCTTTTTTTTATAGATCCAGGTTGGCAATGCGCATTACAGAGAGAAACAGGCAATGTCTGTCCATCAATTAATAAACAATGTTAATTGCGGGATGTAATTTCAAATTAATTAATAAAAATATGTGGTACAATATTCATCATTGTCAAGTGGTCAAGTTGACTAAATCATGCAAGAAACAAGAGATGTGGCTACTCTGCTGTAGTCCCTACACTTGGGAATATTTTCCCTTCAAATTATCAGAACATTTTGAAATGTGATAAACACATGATTGTGTGCCCAGGTCTGGGGTTCTGTTTCCTGGATGTATTAACCCACATAGTAATAATTTTATTTGGTGCCATATGTATTTATTTTGTACCATCTTAATTGTTTTTAATTATTATTATACATATGCTCTGCCTTGAGTCACTTGTTGAGATGTACAGATATATGGTGAATATATCTTTAAAAAAAATATTATTAAATGTGTTGCCACCCAACTGTCTGTCCAGTGAGATGATGAATTGTTCTATGATTGATTCTAGTTTGCACCAGAAATTCTAATCTACCCAAGTTTGATGTGAAAATCTTGTGTCAAATTAAGCCAAAGTCTGTCAAAAGGAATTAAACATCTCTGGAATTAAGACTTCCTGCTGAGCTCTACTTTTAAGATTCATAGTATTCACAGAATATTTTTCTAACCAACTTGAAGGATTGAAGAGTGGTTTGAAAAATGAATTGGAGAAATATACTTTATACAATACTTATTGTAGGTAAAATCCTTCATTTTCAGGTTTGGTATCCTAGAGTAAAGAAATTATTCTGTTTTATTCTATTATTCTAATTATTCCATTTTATTCTATTATTTTATTTACATAGAAAATAGGTATCCAATAATACTTTGTTCTTCACTGTTTTTCCCCAGTTGAAAAAGGATGTTCCTTAATGATATGATGTCATTAAAAGGAATCTGAAGCCCACAGGAGAGAATTTTGGTTCCATTGTCCAATGAAACAAGCCAGAGCCATTTACCTCATATTTCCTAATGTCATATTTCCCAGAAAGTATAATGCTAAATAGTTTGGGAGAAAAAAATCAGAAATGCGTTAACTAAATCAGTTACGTCCTGTCCTTTACCTCAAATGATGCTACCTAGTGAGATTTCTGCAATACAGATCCTTCACCCTGGGGTCTGTGAGGCTTTCCAAAAAATCTGGCTTTTTCTACAAGCTTTGGAATAGCATGAAATGAACCGTAGGGAATCTTTATGGTTTTGATACATATATGCTTCTGTATTTTGTTGGGGAACTGGTTATTTCTGGTATTTTTTCCCTATTCTTTTTATTTAACTTTTATTATTTGGTTATGGGGTAACCAAATATTATATTATATAAAATGTGTTGCTCTACAAATTTGTTAAATTAATAAATTAATAATTTTTCAAGATTCATAAAATTTTATCTCTGTGTTAATGGAACCCTTGAACAGAGAGATAACAAGAAAGAAAAAACCTTGTCATTCAGTTTGCTGAAATATGAATGTGGAAAATACACAAAAATATTTTCAGATAATTCCTACCTGGTTAAACCAACTGTGCCATATCATTGCATCTCTGTTAATGGTGAATGCTTCCTCTGGAAGATTGAGGATCCATTTTTCCAACTTTCACTCCAGTAAATGATTGGTTCGGAAATATAATCCAGTTAATGATATCCAGTTCTTGAACAACTTCCCTATTCGAGAAAGAAAATCTTTTCACCAGCACTGTTGTTAAATGATACAGATCTCATAAAATGGAATATCTAGATCACAAAATAAAATTAGTTTCAGAAAGTTTGTATATAATAACAGTACAATTATTATTAACATGTTTTTAATGATTTTATGTATGACCATTATTTATTAGATTTGCTCTAACTGCTCTCTCCAAAAGACTGTGGGTGCCTTACAACATATCCGATATTCAGTTAAAATAGTTTTAGCATAACAACAAATGTTACAGACCCAAAAAGAGAAGAACAATAAAAAATATGATATGGGGTAGATATATACACTAACCCTGGTCCTAAATCACAATAATCCAAATCATAAGAGCCTTCTGAATCACATTATTGAGGCTCTGATGACCAGGTTTATAATGAGGAATGTTAAATTTCCTCCCCAAAATACTTTACATAGATGAACCAAAAACAAGAAAAGACAACATGCAATATTTCAGAGATTCAAGATTTCCTCTGCTTCAAACAATTATACTCAATTCAATGCAAACAATTCTGCTCAATATTGTTGAAAGGAAGTCAGATTGGTATATAATGTTAAAAAAGCAACAAACAATGAATCATCTTTGGATGACATTCTTGAGTGATATACTCATGATTCATTATTTTGTTTTCTTTAATATTCTACCAACTTAGTTTTTCACATTTCATAGAGTTTGAGGTTTTGTATTGCTATGAAATGAATCTACATTTTAAATTTTGCTAATACTATTCATTCATGACTTTTTATTGTTTGCTTCAACATACCTCTATTTTTATAATTGTGTTATAACTTTGATTCAAAACTTCTCTTAATGGAATTCCAATTATCCTTCTGCTCATTAATTAGTTCTTTGTGTAAAAAACTTAATGATAGGGATGCTTTCATTTATTAATATTTTCTGTCACTCAGTATTTGTAAACAGCAATGGATCATACCCAGTATTTCCTAGATGAACCACAGATAACTACAATGATCTAATACATATTGATTTTACAGAAGACAATGTTGAAAAAGCACTATGCAATCTAAAACCATCTCTATCTATTGGACCGAACAGAATATGTGCCTACTTCTTAAAAAAGCTATCCACTGACATAGCCAAAACTCTAAGCATAATCTTTGAAAAATCTTTCAGGACCAGCTCCTTGCCAAAACTATGGTCACAAGCCACGGTCATCCCCATCTTCAAAAAGGGATACCCCAGCCTAGTTGAAAATTACAGACCAATCTCTTTATGCTGCGTCACCTGTAAAGTCATGGAATCAATTATTAACCAATCCATCATCATCCACTTAGAAACAAACAATCTACTCTCTAATAAACAATTTGGTTTCAGGAAAAAACGATCATGTAATCTACAACTCTTACACTGCAAAACATATGGACTAGACAACTCAATCAGGGCAAAGCAATAGATGCAATCTACATAGACCTCTGTAAAGCCTTTGATTCAGTGGTACACGACAAACTACTCCTAAAACTAAAATCTTATGGTGTCTCTGGACACCTGCATTACTGGATAGAAGAATTCCTGTCAAACAGACAACAAATAGTCAAAATTGGGAGTGTCCTATCAAATTATTTACCTGTCAACAGTGGTGTCCCCCAAGGCAGTGTTCTAGGACCAACTCTTTTCATACTCTACATAAATGACCTCTGTGATCATATCAAGAGCAACTGCATTTTCTTCGCTGATGATGTAAAGCTATACAACACTACAGACAATACTAGTACCTTTCAAAAAGTCCTTGAATATGTATCAGAATGGTCAAACAATTGGCAACTTCAAATCTCAACAAATAAACGCTCTGTCCTACATATTGGCAAAAAAAATCAGAAAATAAAATGCAGGCTGAATAGTCAAGGCCTTGTTGATGATCCAAACTCTGTCAAAGACCTTGGAGTACTCATCTCAAATGATCTAAGTGCTAGAGCCCACTGTAACCACATAGCCAAAAAGGCTTTAAGAGTTGTTAACCTAATCTTACGCTGCTTTTTCTGTGATAATATTACACTAATAACTAGAGCATACAAAAATTTGCTAGACCAATATTCGAATACAGCTCATCAGTCTGGAACCCACATTACGTATCTGATATTAAAACAGTTGAGAAATTCCAGAAATATTTCACAAGAATACTCATTGCAGAATACCTTATGCCACCAGACTTAAAATTCTAGACCTAGAAAATCTAGAACAGTGCTGTTTTTGGTCCGATCTAAGTATAGTATATAAAATCATACATTGCAATCTCCTACCTGCCAATGAATATTTCAGCTTCAACCATAACAACATAAGAGCAAACAATAGATATAAACTCAAGGTTAATCGCAACTAACTTGATTGAAGGAAATACGACTTCAGCAACAGAGTGGTCAATGTCTGGAATACTCTACCTAACTCTGTGGTTTCTTCCCCAAACCACAAAAACTTTAACCTTAGACTGTCTACTATTGGCCTCACCCCTTTCCTAAGAGGTCTGTAGGGGGCATGCATAAGTGCACCAACGTGCCTACCATTCTTGTCCCATTGTTTCTTTATTTTTATTTTTTATTTTTCTATATGTGTCCATGTATTCATAACTATGTTTTTACTTATCCCTATTATTTTGTAAGCAATTGACCAAAATAAAAAAATAAAAAATAAATAAAAATAATATTTTCTATCACTATTTTCAATAGATACATTTTCAAAGTGTGTGAAAATTGATTACAACTATCCATTTGAGTTGAATTTTTTTTTGCAGATGATAAATTCATTCTTTCTACACATACTGCTATCAATATTAATCACAATTTCTTTCATTTATTTATACACAGTAATTGTTATGAAAGTGACTATCACTTCTATTTTCTAGAGGAAAATCTCCCAATACTTGGACTAGAGTCCATTACCATCGAGAGAACAGGATTATGAAGCTTCCTTCCTTTTTGTTTCATTATATACTTTCTTCCATATGTGGAGGAATACATGGCTTGCAGAGCATGAGCCATGGCATATACAAGCATTGTAGATGCTATAGCTGTGGACCTGTTACTCTTTGGAAAAACATGTTCAGGAAGGCTCTCTAATGTCTCCTCTCCACTGCAAATATTCTCCTTCTCATCTCCCATATAAGAATCTTGTAATGCACATCCAAAAGCATGAGTCCAGAAATCCTTGATAAAAACATCTTCTTTTACCATAGAAGGCTTCTGTTCTTGAATATGTTGTTGGAATCCTTTCAGTTCTTTGGCATGGTGCAAATGATATTGCACCATGGGAAGTCCTGCAAATCCCAGTTTTTTACTGGTAAAAACTTCAACTCCATCAACTGTTAGTATCCATACTTTCCCTTTGGGGTTTCCAAATAATTCTTTAAAATC
>NC_142008.1:102208574-102257307 GCF_049901715.1 Pseudonaja textilis | reverse complement strand
CAAGAGTCCAAGTTTCACCCTTTTGTAAGTCAGAGAACAACATATTCTAGGGGCTTTCCCAGATTGCCTTTTTAATACCAAGAAAAGCAAAAAAAATTGAAAATTTGTCCTTTCTCTCTCTCTGCCTTACCCATTAGAGCTTCACTGCTATTGTTCTATAGCTACCTCTTTTAAATTTTTCTTTACCTGCCCTTCATTAAGCACAGTAGAAATATGGGCTGCTCATCACCAGCTTTTTGGTTCACTCTTCTTCCCATTAGCTCACACTCTGGGAGACCAGATTTAGCAAATTAAGCAGAGAGATAGACATATACCTGCATACGTTCTAAGACAAACTCTTTTTTTCTTATACGGTATTACATTCTTTTTATTTTGCTCTCCTTTTCTCTCCCTGCCATTCACACGGGATAAGGGAACTTGTTTCTCTTGGACCCACATGCTCATTTGGTCCCATCCTATTTCTCCCCCTTCAGCATTAGCCATGATGCATATTTTCATGGGTTTAGGCTAGTGGGGAGGGTGGGGAAAGGGAGGGGAGATAGACCCAGTGTCAGTTTCAAAGGCAGGAGGGATTAGCTACCCTCCAAACTCATCCGCCCCCTGTGGTAGTTCTCTCCAGATGTTGCTACATCTGGATCCCATTCCTATGGCTCCCGTCAGCAGCTGTAGAATTTGCAGGCATCACCAGCTGCTCTTGGGATGGGGTACAGCAGTCGGTAAAAAAGAGGCTTAATCGGTTCCCTTTTCCAGTGGCCAAGGGCAGGTGCCGCAGGAGGGGATGCTTTAGGACATAGTCTCTACCTTCATGGCTTGTTCAGCTTCTTGATTTGTGATTTCAAGAGAAGAATATTCTTAACCTGTGGCACAAGAAAGATTTTTCAAAAAATCTATACTCTCTGCAGCGTCTTTCTTCTGACTAGTGCTCTCCCAGTTTCATTCATCTTTAATGTCCTGTTGACTAGTTATATTGAGAGCTATGTGGTACCAATTGGGGGATTAAGGGTAAATCCCCTGGATGCTATTCCATACGGGAGGAGGGGGAGAACCTTTGAAAGTTTGAGTTTAACACCCAGTTTCCTTGCCAACATACTGAAAGCCTCTTTTGGCTGCGGGGTGGGTGGGTGAGAGCATGACACAGGAATTGTAATATAACAGGAATATTTGGAGGCTGGCAGTTTAGTTATAAAAAATAATTGGGTAGTGTTATGGAGTCTCCAAGAGCTAATTTGATGTAATGGTCAAGATATCAGATAGAAACTGGGAGAGCATGAATTCTAGTTCTGTCTTAGGCACAAAGGCAACTGGGTATCTTTGGACTAGTCACTTTCTCTCGCTCCTAGGAAGGAAGCAATGGCAAACTATTTCCAAAAAACTTAACAAGAAAACTTCAGCGACTTGTCCAGGCAGTTAGCAGGAGTCAACACTTACTCAAAGGCACATACAGAAAGTCAGTGGGAAATATTTTTTAAGGAGTTGTATGAATGTCTAGTCAGTGCCAGGAATCCAACTTGTAAAAGGCAGTTTCGTTAAATATTTGCAACGTATTTCTCAGCACCTTTGAACATTTCCACTTGTCTTGGCCCATTGTCTCAGATGTGATTGTGGAATGTATCATTTCTGAAAAACTTATATTTCTGTCCCCTTTGGCTTTTCCTGATGAAGCAATTGCAACTTTCATGCTTTGGGTTGAAAGACAGTGGTTTTATAAAAGATGATAGTTGGAAAAGATAACATTAATTCAGGGTTTCAGTGGGAACAAATATAGCCAAGTTTAACCTGGATCTAAATTGTGGTCATTTAAGTCTGGGACATGGTTTTATATGAGCAATTTTAAAATAGCATATTCTATTCAGGAGCTCTCATACCAATAGCACTCAGTGTAAAATAATGTAATTTACATTAATTTTCAAATGTATTCAAGATATAGGACCAGCCTCAATCTGACCAACCTTCTGAGATATATGTCAGCTAGATTTTATAAGTATATAGATTTTCTAGCCTGCTACATTTTGTAGAATATTATAAACCTTTTGAATTTTTGCAGTCTAAGCAACTTTTACAAGTTGATGTACTCTAGCGGTTGGTGTGTATATCTCTCTCCTCTACGCTGCCGCCCCCCAAATCCAATTTGGAAATACGAATTTTAATCCAACATCTAGATGACAAATGATTACAGGAGACTTTGCCGGAACAAAGTCAGGATGGTAGTTTAACGTTCTCTTCATTGAGAGGGTGTTGTTTCCCTCTTTTGCCAGATCCTATGAGTGACATCAAATTCTCAGCAAAATCCATATTCTTCCACATCTTCCTATTGCCATCCCTTCTCAACAGTGAGGCAATTTTTTTACCTCTGGGTGAGGGACCATTCTCTTTGCTATCTCAGCAGAAGCAAGGATACAGCATGAGATTTGATGGGACCTGAGAAGTCCCGTCTTTCAGACACATGAACAGCAAAGAATCACAAGTGCCTGTGAGAGACACAACAACAAAAAGACTGCCATTGCAACACAGGCTGGCTTGCATCACCAAATATCCAAGCAAGACCCCACTCTGGGGGGTCATGAATAAAGCCCAGAATCTGCTTGACTGTGGCCGAAGGAAGGCTTGAAACCACAGGTAATCCTCCCACCCACTTTTGTCTATGTACTTTTATTGCACTTTTGTCTATGTGTTTTTTATTCCTAAACCAAGCTGGATTGCTTTCCTTTTGGAAGAGAGCATATGTAGTATTTATGAGAAGTGCACACACATTAAAAATGATGTACATTTTCATCATGCAGAATGGCTTCAGATTCCATATGAGCACAAATGCCTCTTCTGAAAGCATGCATGAGTTTTTTTTAACCTTCTGAACTTAAAAAGTTTAATGAACCAGATTGTTCAAGGGTGCATCTTGAACTCTTAAAGTTCCTTTAATGAATAGCAAAGAGATGTACTCATATGAGATCTGAAGATTTCTGAATCGTTTCTGAAGTATGCAGTGCCTTAGTGTTTATTATAATTATCCTAATGAAAAAAGAATTTCTGGGAGATGAAAAACTACTAATGGGCTTTTTTATGGGAATGGTAAGAAATATAGTTTACTGGTATCTGGCATTGATTGAGATTTATACAAGTAAGACTGGCTTTAATCTAGCATTTAATACTTTAATTCAGTATTTAATACTTCTAGCACTTCATACCTGATTACTAACAACTATGAATTGGAGATACTGAGCTGTGTTTAGCTCAATATTAGCTAACTAATCTCATAATTATTTTGCTGATAACATCAGATTTTTTTTTAAACTAAGTCCAGTCTGGACAGCCTTACTGTGAATCTCCAATCTGAATACCAAGAGGCTGGAAAACATGATACACTGGAAGTCCCATTGTTCTCAGGGATTTTATATAAGAAAAGCAAATATGCCAACTGAAATGCCTCTGAATGAACTACCTGAGCTTATTTTTGCTTCAGCAAGATGCTTAATGGAATATCTGAGACACTGCATTCTGGGAAGAATTAAGATGGATGCTGCAATTGTATCAGATGAGATCCTTTTAGATAAGGGTTTTCTCAATCTTAGAATGGAATTGGCCCAGCTAGAAAAGTGGAGGATGATGGAAAAGGAGAAGAAGGGATGAGAGCTGATAGCTGATGATCAATATCAATTTATTGTTGCTTTCTTTTTTCTGCATAGGTCCCCGCTGTGCAGAGTGATGCTTATTCTGTTCCATGCCATGGTCACCCCATTGCTCTGTGTCATCCAGGCTGCCCCCTTCCCAACTCCTATATCCTCTTTAACACCACTGATACTCTCTGGGCTGAGACTCCCCTGAGGGATTGGGACCTCTTCTCTCCACGTGTCACTCTGTCTAACCAAGCTCCCGAAGAGCCCCCCTTGCTTTTCCTCATGGAGGACTCCAATACCCAACCTGGACAAGCTGCTAATAGAACATTCAAATCCAAACGGTCATTGGAAGGGTCCCTGCGCCGGGGAGAAATGTCTGTATGTGACAGTGTTAATGTGTGGGTGACAGACAAACGGACAGCTGTGGACATCCGTGGCAAAACGGTGACAGTGCTGTCTGAGGTCCAGACACTTACAGGCCCCCTCAGGCAATATTTCTTTGAGACCAAGTGTAATCCAGCTGGCGGAACTGTGGGTGGTTGTCGGGGTGTGGATCGACGCCATTGGATCTCTGAGTGCAAGGCTAAACAGTCTTACGTGAGGGCTCTGACTATGGATTCTGACAAGATTGTTGGTTGGCGCTGGATCCGGATTGACACTTCCTGTGTCTGCACCCTACTCACACGCACTGGTCGGACGTAGGAAAAAAGGGCATAGACCATGAACTCATTTTGGCCAATCAAAGCATGGCCAGCTCTCTTAATATATTCAGTCATGGATTGGAATAATTTCTAAATTTAACTCAGCTTTCCTTGGCCAAAGTGTGTGTGTGTTGTATGTGTGTGTATGTGTGTGCTTGCATGTACATGTGCCTGTGTGATTAACAACTTCTGGGCTTCACTGCTGATTCCATTTGTGCTGCAGCAAAACCAAGGGAGAGGTATGCCATTATGACCTTAAGCTCTGGGTATTTGCTGCCCAAGTGGAAGAACCCTGGTTTCTCTTGTTGAAAGGGCTGGAAGAGGAACTTTAAAGCCCTACTTGGGGAAAGTTAGGTATTGTTATGGCTGGAGGACTGCATTGTTCATGCAAATTGGTGGGTAGTTCAAAAGAAATTAGTGGGTCTTTTGCAATCAAAAGGATCTCAGTGATTACTACTTGTGATCCAGGCATAAGTATCAATGTCCTTTTCTACAATCCTCAGGAACCTTGCAAATCACAAGGGCCACCCCTCCCCCCATGTTTTTCCTTCTGTGCACTCTCAGGATTTTTCAAAATGTCTACCCTCGGGGAACATTTCCCATTTCCACACATCTGCCAAGGATTCCCTGCAAATGATTAAAAAGTTTTTTTAGGGCATGTTTGAAAGTGCATTGTCTGTACATGTGTGGCCAGCAGCCACACCTGCTGAGCCTCACCTCCATTCTGTGCACACAGCCTAGAACTTTAGAGAATGCATTGGAAGGGAAATTAAGACGTTGTGGGAGGTTCATCCACCTATGTCTTGAAAAAACATTTGATTCACTACTGAAGGCCTTTGGAATAGTTTTGAAAAGCAGTCTCTCAGGCAGAAGATGTTTACTTCCGGAATTCATTCTTTTTCCAGTTTACCCCTCTCTTTCTATTTATTACCGCATCTCCATCTCTTTGTCTGTGATGCAATCCTGTCATATTATTAACTTATTTGTGTGCATTTATTCTGTGGGAAAATAATTTCTAGGGGAATGTGTGTGTGTATGTGTGTGTGTGTGTGTGAGAGAGAGAGAGAGAGAGTGAGTGTGTGTGTGTGTGTTGGGTGGATTAAAAGTGAAGTTCTCAACTTCCTTTCCATTGTCATGAATATTTACTTTTGAGGGCTGGGGAATGGAGGCAGAGGAAGCCAGTACAAGCAAACCTTGAATTGTGTCCAGTCCATCCTGACACCCCAGTTCAGCCTTTCTAATATTTTTGGTTATTAGTTCATTTGAAGTGCCCACAGGCTCTCCACCTGAGTCACTGTTTGGATTGCTCTGTGACCTTCAGTGCCACCTGGAAGATGAAAATAACATTTGCAGAGTCCTAATAGGAGTCAAGTTTTCACGAAACATTCATGGAATTTTCTTAGAAACAGTACAGAAGCAATTTGCCATTATCACAGTCTGAAATTAGCTTTCAACTTTTAAGTCTAACCCATGTTTCTCAATTTCAGTGACTTTCAGATGTATGGACCAACTCCTAGGCTGGGGAATTCTTGGAGTTGAAGTCCACACATCTGAAAGTCACTGAGATTGAAAAACATTGGTATAGACACTACCCTGGGATTTCTTGAAGTTTCCCATCAAATTATATCCAGGCTCAACCCTATTTAGCTTCTGAAACTAGAGATCAACCAGATGCTTCCCTCAAAGGTAAACAACCTTCCTCTGTACAGGTGCTATATTTAACATTTTGGGAGTGAGAGAGGCTGAGAGCTGCACACATTCTATCAGAACTATCAATTTTCAGTAATCATTGTCAGATGAAGTACAAAAACATATAATTTAGATGTTGCTGCCCACTCTGGTTTAGGTATGGATATTTTTAGTATTAAGAGCATGCTGTGGACTAAAACCAACATTACTAAACTTAAGAGAAATCATATATGAATTTATGTCCAGTATTAATCTGACTAGATTGTACAGCACCAGATTACTGCTTAATCTTGCCAAATTATAAGATCCTATTCTAAAGAATTTTTAAAGCTATCAAAGGGAAACATTTCAACAATGCGCTAAATATCATAGTACCATACTGAGACACTGGAGATTTTGACCTTTTGTTTCTATCAAAGAGTTGTGAATAGAAAAACTTAATGCAAGTGTCAACTGTGACCCTTTCAGTGTCATTTGGATTTAAAAGGAGAAGCTGATAGAATAGGAAAAAGAACAGTGAGAAGAAGAGAATGTAGCTTAATGGATAAAACTGGAGGAAAGTATAGCCTAATGACTGAAGGTAAACATGTATATTATTAATGTTAAAAAGGATCTCAGGGTACAAGATTGGTGGTACTGTAGACATTTGATTTAGAAAGGCTTAATAAAAATTCCTTTCTTAATATTACTAGGGATAAGTGTGGATCATTATACATGTTATATAGCCAGAATAGCATCTCCAGTGAAGAAGAAGCAACTCAGCTTTGACAAGCTCAGAAAAAACTCTAAATTTTGCAAACACTCTTGAGGAAAATAAAATTTAAAAGAGAAAGAAAAACACCCAGTAAGATGGAGGCATCTGTGGAAAAAAATGAACAAATTTAAGGACAGGATAGATGTATGCTCCAGTTCTTTGTAATGCAGTTCCCATTTATTATGAATTTGAAGATTATCCCAAAATTGAGCACTTGGCACTCACTTTGGAATTATAAGAATGATTGCTTGCGTGATAATGGTATAGGTAGTCATTAATCATAATGCAACTTGCTCATTAGAGTTGTAAGTCGCAATGGTTGTAAAGTGGATCACCACTTGACCGGATCCATTTTTATGAACAGCATTAAGTTGACTATTATTTGCTATGTTCTGTTTTTGTTGAAAAGTGTAAGTAACTTACAGTTTTCAGTCTTAATTTGTGATCATATGACTGCAGGATGCTGCAAACAGCCATAAATGTGAGTCGGTCCCTAACACTTGAAATGCAGTCACATGACCATGTGGAGTGGGTAGCTGTCAGAACTTTGGAACTACCATATTTTTTGCTCCATAAGACACACTTTTTTGTCTCCCAAAAGTGGCTGGAAATGTCTGTGTCTTATGGAGTGAATATTGCTGAAGCCCTGCCGGCTGTCACCCTTCAGCCATTTTTGGCCTCCATGCATCCCGTTTTGGGCCTCTGCATGCCCCATTTTTGGCCTCCAAAGCACCCTGTTTTCGGCCTCCCTGTGGTCTGTTTTCAGCCCAAAACAGGCGGTGGAGTTTGTCACCGCTGCTCCCCATCAATCCTCGCCACCTTGAACGGGCTGTAAACGGGATGCATGGAGGTGGCAATAGGCGGGGATCTGCATGATGATGGCGATCGATGGCAGAAATCCTTGCTGCCTGGAAAAACTGATTGGCGGGAGGCCCATCCAACTGCCAATCAAATGCTCATGCTAAATCAGGCTGCTATAAAGTGCTGAAGCTCACCAGGCTGTTTGCTGTTTGCTGCAAGGATGCTAGCCAGATAAATACCAGATGGATGCTGGGAAGCAGATGCAGATTTTTTTTTCTTGTTTTCCTTCCCAAAAGCTAGATGTGTCTTATGTTCTGGAGCATCTAATAGTACAAAAAATATCATAGGTTATTACTATTGTTTGGTTGGTCCCTTGTAACTTTGAATGGCTGCTAAGTGAATGGTTGTAAGTTGAGGACTACTGTACTCTTTGCAAAAGAACTGCAAAACCACCATTCTTTGATCCAAAATCTTTCAGGTAGTTACATGTATTTGCTCCATAAATAACATTTCCCTATAGAAAAATGAATAATTGGGTTTTCCAATACTATGCAAACTAGAATAGAAAATTTAATTTTTGGACAATCTGGGCAGTCAAAATTGTTTTATGGTGAATTAGACCAAAAAAGCTTCATTTGGTGCAGCTATTATATTTTCCTACTCAGCTCCACAACATTGTTCAAGGTATTTACCAGCTTGATCATGCCAATTTTGTCCTTATAGGGTCCTAAACAGAGTTGCTGCTGTCAATATGCACAAGTTTCCCACTTTTCGGTATTCCTGGATATCACTAAATGATTTCTTGCATCCTCATTTCAGTCTTTGTCCCATTATATGGTGCTTTAAGCACCTCAAAGCAGTTGCTGCTATGCTCACTCTCCTTTGCCAGGTTGCTTGTGATGTGTGCGGGAGGGCAAAGTGTGTGGGTCAAAGAGAGGCCTGCTCCCTCTCCTTGCAAGGAGACCAGGCTTTCTAACCAAAGCATCCTCAGCTATAGGATGGGAGATGACCAGGAGAGGAGGGGCAAGGGGATGGTGGATGGGCTGCTGGTGGCCGAGTGCTAATGCAGAACTTCCCTCAGACCCTCCCTCCCTCTCATAATCTTCCTTCCTTCCCATCTTCCTTCCCTTCTTCTCATTCCCTTCTTCCTTCCCTCCTTCCTTCTCCCCTTCCCCCTCCTCCTTCCCACTCCTTCTCCTCCTCCACCCTTACTCCTCCTATCCTTACCTTTTTCTGTTCTTTCTTCCTTCCACCCCCCCTCCCTCCTTCTCATTCCCATCTCCTTCTCTCTGTCAACTCTGAAGTGAACCTGGCTGAAGCCATCTTTTCCTGCCTCACAGTTGCCATGAAGCCTGAGAAAGGAGGGTTGGTGGGAGTAAATAGCCCAGCTTACAGTCAAAATAAAAAGTTTTCCTTTGGGAATCAAGATCAGCATACAGGTTTGCCGCTAGGAGTTTCTTGAGCACTTGGCATACCAGCATCTCAGTAAAGATGAGAATGTTATCTAAGTATACAAGGACCTCCTTGTGTTCATGTAGCACCTCACTGATTAGTTGCATAAATACTGCAGGGTCTCCCTGCAGCCCAAGGGCATGACTTTAAGTTGAAAACTTCCGAGGGGGCAATTGAATCAATGAAGTTTTGCATGAACACCTATACAAGGAGGTCCTCATATACTTAGATGACATTCTCATCTTTACTGAGATGATGGAAGAACACATCAAACTGGTGTGTCAAATGCTCAAGAAACTCCTAGTGGTGAACCTGTATGTTAAATTATGTAAATGCAAGAGTTGGCTTAATGTCAGCATTCCAAGAAATGCACCAATTGAAAGTAGAATTCAGAGGCAGGTAGATTCTTCTAAGAACATGTTTATTTGCTACATCATATCAGCACAGCTGGTGAAAGACAACTCTGAAAGTTCCTGTGGTTTTCATCTAATTAAAAGATTAATACTTCTTCCCTCCCCAGTGTCACCAGTTACATTGTCCAATGAATATGTCTGGCAGGCTCCTCTTTTCCTTCACCAGCCACCTATTACGATGATCTTGGTTCCCATAGGAAAACACTTTATTTTGACTGTAAACTGGGCTATCTACTCCCCACTTCTTTCTCAGACTTCATGGCAACTGTGAGGCAGGACAAGATGGCTACAGCCAGGTTCACTTCAGAATTGACAGTAAAGTTCGAGCAAGTGGCTGGGAGATTGCGACAATGTCCAGAGAGATAACTGGTCTACTTCTTCAAAGAGGGCCTGGACCCCGAGCTGCTAAATGCATGTACTTACTGAGTGATCCCTGACCAGATCCACAAGTGCTATCGGATGGCAGTAGTGATGAACCTCAAGCTAAAACAATACAAGCAACGTGGAGCCAAGCCTAAGACCCAATTGGAGAAGTGACAACTGGGAAGGTGATCAATCCTCGGTCAAGCTGCTGACGCTTCCAGTGGAGTTCATAGCCACCCATCAAATGCTTTTGCTGTGGCCAGGTCAACCCTTTAAATGGACCCTAGAATGCCAAAAGGCATTTGAGACACTCAAAAGACTATTTGCCAAAGAACTGATCCTTAAGGACTCAGACCCGGATCAAGCATTGTGGTCCAAGCAGATGCCAGTGATGTAGCAGTGGTTGCAGTCCTCCAAAAAAATGTGGAGGGGAACCTCCACATGTGCATATACCTCCAGAAAACTAACAGAGACTGAAATGAGATGGACAATGTGGGAAAAAGAAGCATATGCAGTCTGCTGGGCTCTACTAACCTGGTGCCACTTCCTTAAAGGGAGCCAAATGCCATTTGAAGTATAGACAAACAAGAAGAAACTGGAGGCACTTAGGACCCTGCGGAAGCTCTCCCCTAAGCAGATCTGATGGGTGCAGTATTTCAACTGCTTCAATTTCACTTTAAAATACATCTAGGAGGGCCTTTTAGCTGATGCTTTGTCACAAATGCCACAATACAACAGCAAGGGTGAGGAGGTGGTCCACGCTATGATGCCCCACCAAGGAAGCCAGCCAAGCCACTACCAGACAACAAATGCAGAGACAAAAACCTGATGAGGGAGGCGGTTTGATTCAACAGCTGAAAACTGAGCTACCCACTGATTCATGGAACGGAGACAACAAAGAGTTAATGACCCTCAGAGACAGACTAGTCTGGAAGGTCTCCAAACTGCATAACCCCAGCAACCTGTGCCTCCAAGTACTGGAAAGGAGCCATTACAGCAAGCAAGCAGGCTACTGGCTTCCTTAAAACCCTGTAATTGGCCAGGAGACAGTTTTGGTGGCCAAAGATGAAAATGGACATCAAGGACTATGTCAAGAGCTGCGCTACCTGTGCCACAATGAAAAAACAACCAGGGAAGCCCCGAGGACTGATCCAGCAACTGGATGACCCTTCCTGACCATGGGAGGAAATAGCCATGGATTTTACAGTAGACTTCCTGAGAGTGTGGGAAACGCTGTCATCTGGACAGTGATTGACCTCTTCTCGAAGCAAGCCCACTTTGTAGCCTGCTCCAGTCTCCCAACAGCCCACAAGCTGGCCAAACTATTCATGAAACACATTTACAGGCTGCACGGTGTCCTGATGAGAATCATCTCCAACTGGGTGGGGTCCAAATTACAACCAAATTCTGGACAGAATTTGTAAGGTCCATTGGATCTTCCCAGGGGCTTAGCTCTGCCTTTCATCTGAGTACTAACGGAGCCGCGGAATGTATGAATGCCGCGGAATGTATGAATGCATGGTAGAACAGTACTTGAGGTGTTGCATTAATTATCAATGAACTAATAGGGCAGACCTGCTACCTTTTGCTGAGGTGGTGTACAATGCAATGCACAGCAGCACTGGGTTAAGCCCTTTCCAAATCACAAGTGGTATGGATGCCTGAACTCCCCAGAGAGTGACCCTCCTTCATGACCTTAAATGAGTGGATGAAGTTACTAAGGAAAGTGTGGGAGAATGTAAACATGCCCTTCAGGAAACTGCAAAGACCCATAAATACAAGCTGATAAACATAGGTCCCTTCAATGACCCTTTCAAATAGGGAGTAAGGTTTACCTCTCTACCAAGAATTTAACTTTAAAACTACTCTGCAAAAAGCTAGGACCAAAATTCATAGGTCCCTTCCCCACCGTGAAGATCATTAACCCATCACAATGGAGCTGAAGTTTCCCGCCTGCTAGGAAAAGTGCATCCAGTATTCCATAGCAGCTTGTTAAAGCCAGCAATAGGGTCTTAGCTGAGACCAGTAGACTGGACTGCCCCAAAGCCGATCGTTGTACAGGAAGAAATGCATTATGAGATAAAGCAAATCCTAGACTCTAGACTGTATAAGGGAAAGCTTCAATACATGGAAGGGGTACCCGTTGTCCAAAGCCACATAAAGAGCTGGGATATAAAAGCAGATAGACCAGCTAAGCAATTTTATTATAAATACCCTCAAAAACCAAAAGTATCGGGGGGGGGAGGGAGGAGTGGATTATTGAAAATCTAATTCCTCTCCATTTGAATTTTTCAGGAAATTCTCTCCAATTAAAGGGGAGAGGTCCGACTGTCAACTCTGAAGTGAACCTGGCTAAACCATCTTGTCCTGCCACACAGTTGCCATGAAGCCTGAGAAAGAAGGGGAGGGGGAAGTAGATAGCCCAGCTCACAGTCAGAATAAAGTGTTTTCCTGCGGGAACCAAGATCATCGTAACAGGTGGCTGGTGAAGGAGGAGACGAGCCTGCCAGCCATATTCATTGGACAATGTGACTGAGGACACTGGGGAGGGGGGAAGTATTAATCTTTTAATTAGGTGAAAACCACGGGAACTTTCAGAATTGTCTTTCACCAGCTGTGCTGATATGATGTAGCAAATAAACATGTTCTTAGAGGAATCTACCTGCCTCTGAATTCTACTTTCAATTGGTGCATTACTTGGAACACTGACTCTCTCCCTCTCTCCCTTCCCTCCTTCCTTGCTTCTCATTCCCAACTCCTTCCTTCGTCCACACTCGGGAAGGGATAAGGGGAGGGAGAGAGATTGGCCGTGCTGATGGTGGATGTGCCACTAGCGGCTCTGGCTTTCCATGTGGGGGCAGGAACAATTCTGGAGAAAGGGAAGCCTTGTGTGCTGAGAGGACAGGCCAGCAAATGTGCCATGGAGGCTTGTGGTGTCATCTCAGCTGAATTGTGGTCAGCCTTAGATCTGACCAATGGGGCAAACTGGAAGCCAGCAAAGGGCCACCCCACTGCCTCAACCAAAGGGACGCCTGCGAGGGAAGCGAGGGCAGACCAGCGAGTGGAGCATGGAGGTGCTGGTGGCAGCACAAGGCTGATCTAAAATTTGTGGCAGTCATCTGGGCCAGAACATGGTGAGCCTTAGATCTGACCCATGCAGCTCCCAGAGCCAGCAAAGGGCCACCCCGCTGCCTCAGCCCCACCTCCTGGGCATGTGCACAGAAGGCGGTGAGTGCTGGCTTCATAGGTGAAAAGGAAGTGCTCAGAATGCAGTCACTGTGCAGGGTGAGATGGTCCCCAGGGATGCCAGGTCCTATGCACTCTCCACTGCCTGTGCAAAGGCCCAGTCGGCAGGGTGGAGGTGGCCCCTTGCCAGCCCCACAGATCTAAGGCTGACTGCATTCTGGACTGGATGGCCACCACCATATTGTAGATTACCATTAATCTTCCATTCTTCCTTTCACTCACCTCCTCCCACTCATGATTGTATGATTGTAACTTTGTTGCTTGTAACCTTACGATTTTTATTGACTGTTTTCTAGTTTGATTTGATTGCTTATTGTACCGTATGACTATTATTAAGTGTTTGTACCTTATGATTCTTGATGAATGTATTTTTTCTTTTATATACACTGAGAGCATTTGCACCAAGACAAATTCCTTGTGTGTCCAATCACACTTGGCCAATAAACTATTCTATTCTATTCTATTCTATTCTATTCTATTCTATTCTATTCTATTCTATTCTATTCTATTCAGCCCGGTCTACCCAGTATGAGGAGGAAACATCAAGCCAGCATGGCTTCATCCCTAATCAACCCAATTCAAAGAGGAAACATACCAGGAGTTTGGGGAATGTCATTAAGCTGCCATGCCCACCCAGTCAACCATACCCATGCAGTTGGCCATGCCCACCTGCCCACCCTGAGGTCAATCACAGCCCTGATGCGGCCCTTAATGAAATTGAGTTTTGACACCCCTGCTATACAGCATAAAACATTCTCAGATAAGTATAATTCCAAGCTGCAATGTGGGGTCTCGTCAACAAAGGGCAAAATCAGATAGCAATTTTTATCTGGAAAGGAACCAGTTGCAGTGCTATAATCTTAATTCATTCCTCCTGTATATTTTTCTGTGCATCCAGATCTCTAATTTATTCAGATTTTTTCTGCATTAATTATTTTTTCTGCATTGATGAATTCATTAAGTAATTATGTCCCCCTACAAGAGGCTTCTGGATACTTTGCATTATGGATTTACAAACATATTTTAGACATTGAAAAATGAGACACTACATTTAATTGCTCACAAAACATCCTTTAATATATTCTTATGGCCTTCTTTGATCCATTTTTGTTGCTAATACAGCTATTTTCCTTCTGTTCAATTGTGATTTGACACTGCCTCCTTCCTTCCAAAGGTTGAGAGGAACCAATGGCTGAAGATCACCCAACTAGCAGGGTGTCCAAGGCAAAACTAGAGTTCAGGTTCTTCTGGTTTCTAGACTGATGCCTTAACTTACCCACTACACCAAACTGGTTCAGAAATGCTAAAAGGCTGAGACGTTGAAGACAAAAACCAACCCGTTGGACTTGAGCAGTATACTGAGTCTCAAGTCACTTTAAAGACTAGCAAATATTTTAAATGTAGGATAACATAGCGTTAAACTTCAACATAGTTCTCACTATCATAACATTTCCATTGCATTTTCCATCGAGTTCACTGGCTGGGGAATTCTGGGAATTTAAGTTTAAGTAATCTTCAAATTGTTAAAGTTCAGATACACTGATCCAGACACGAGATAATTGTAGTCTTGCCAAATCTGGATTATGAACATCAACTAAAACTTTTTTTTCATTTTGCAATATAATCTTGCATGTGGCTATTCAGAACTGGCTCTAATACAGCATTTCTGAGGCTTTGCACATAAACGCAAGATCAAATCTGCATTATTTGGTACTAAGTGCCATCTAATGGTTATCATTGGAATTGCAAGTCTTTATAATCGGTGAAGAATTACAGAGCATGCACCGAGAGCGAACGAAAAATTTTAAATGAGTCGGGTGCTGAGAAGAGTTATTATCGTAATGAGTCTGGTAACTGAATGAAAAACCGTTTGCACTTCAAGGTACGTTTAATCACCGATCCAATTTCTTGGAAGAAGAATAAATGAAAATAGCAACATACTTGCAGAAAGGGGAGGGGAGGCAAAGAATAGGGATTAAAAAATCCCGGAAACGAACATTTATTTTTTTCAAATATGGCTAGTTCAAACTGTCCCTGGACACAGCAGTCCTGGTTTCTATTTTTTCTTCTTTTTGTAACTGCTGCACTTTCTTCAATCGAATCAAAAGAAAGAGCAACAAGACGTTAGGCTGAAAAGAGTTCTATCACCCGGGCAACATTTATCACAAACATTCTATAAGTCCCGCCCCTTTAGTGACCCTCTTGTATTCGCCGCTGCCGCTAAGGCAACACTCCATTAGCAACCATGTCCAAAAAGCAGGGGCAAAGATGGCAGGCACTTTCTCCGCCTTTCCCTTCGCATGGGAGGTGGACTCCGGCGCGCTGGTACCCCCAGAAGGCCGCCGACAAGACTGGAGATTGACTAGCAGTGGAGTGGGGCTCAATTATAGCCCATCATTGCCTTTCCCACCGCCCTATGCGCGAGTGAGCAAGCTGATATTTAGCGGGATAGCTGGTACAATCCGGATAGTTTGTAAACATTAAGATTTGGAGAGGAGGGGATTAAGATCCATCATCATCATCATCATCATTATTATTATTATTATTATTATTATTATTATTATTATTATTATTATTATTATTATTATTATTATTATTATTATTTTTGCGAGATTGCTGGAGTGACACCAAAAAAAACAAACAAAAAACCCCCAGGGCTTGAGATTCTTTTGAGGCAGATCCTGTTTGTATCCATGTGGTCCCCACTTTTATTGATTGCTCATTCTTTTTCTGTATGCTCATTGTTCCTCCTGCTAATTTCCCATTATTAGGCCACGATCCAGGAACCGTTGCCACCTGCCTCCCAGAAAGTATGGCGGGACGAAGTCATTCCCCGGCTGGCTACCACTGCACAACTTGCCCACTGCATGAAAATTCACAGGGAACTTCTAGCTCAACCCCGATACACTGTGTCTGCTTTGCATCCAAGTGTCCACTACAATAAAGAATTGAGAGAGAAGGTAAGAAGTTCTGGGGAAAATTTGGCAATTAGGTGTTCTTCCGAAAGTGTTTGAAAAGACATTAAGAGGCAGATTCCCGATTTTGCTAGATAAAAAGTTACTGTAAGACCTTGCCTGGTTCCCAGGAAGACCTCTAGTGCAGCAGGATGAAGACCCTGACAGTGATATCAATCAGTCCCAGAAGGAACGGGTCTGGGAACACTTAACAAAACCTTATATCATTAGATTTGCTTTTTCCTCTTCCCTCCTGATACGTTTTCCTTTGTGCAAGACTCTTATTGCCTGAAGGCAGAGCCTACATGCAATATTTTAAAAATACCCAGTATTGCTTGGCTGTATTTTGCCTTCATGCTTTTTTCAAATTTCCAAAGCAAAAAAATGGAGATCTATCTTGTTTCAATTACCATGAAGCACTGGCGGGAACAGGTGATAATTAGTAACAAAATGCATTAGGCAAAATATATTTTGCTACCAAAACCAAGTTGCAAATTACCTAAGGCTACTCTGGCATATGAAGTTGGGAGCATCTCACAACCTTTTTTATAACTTTTTACGTTGCATTCAATAATAAAGTAATATCTTCTCTCATAATTACCAGCCAATGATGATTGTAGGGACATGGAATTTGTGAATAACACAAATCATTTTTCTACTTTGAACATGAAGTTTTTAAGAAAACCAACTTGCAACATGAATAGAATCAACACAGATAATCTTAAAAATAAGCAATTTTTCTATTCCCTCCTCAGCCTTAGGATCAGTAATAACTGTCATCAGGTCCAATCATCTGTCCCTCTGCTTTTTAAATACCTGTATAATTTTTAAAATTACTTTCACAAAACATGAAAAACTACAAAACTAATAAAATGCAAAAACAGGAAAGAATAAAGAAAAAAGTGAAAGTAGAATAAAAAAGAACAAATACAAACAGGTTTTCAGTTTCCTTTACAGAAATATTACATTTGCAAATTTCTCTTTTACTGATTATAAAAAACTTGCCTTTTTCTATTCTTTTTTTCTAATCACCCAAACCATAAATCACCTAAATATTTTTTATGTTTCAGGGAAAAAAATAATGGTTACTCTAATTTTTTCTCTAATTTGTCAAAAATAAAAATAGCATCATATAAAATAAAGACTGTTCCTTAGCCATTGAAATCTTTCATGGGTCCTTCTTTAGTTACATTTTTTGCAAATACATCTTAAACCTTTAAACCAAAGTCTGTCTTATACTTCTGTAGTCTGGAAAGAAGACTCATCACAAAAGATATCGCAAGAACTCTTTATCTTGCTGCAAAACAAAAACACTACCTTTCTTTGGCTGTAACTGATTACTTCTTAAAGTGATTAAGGGATGGGAGAGTAAAGCTGTAAAGTCCCTAGTGGTTCCATTACAGTTAGGAGTGTAGATGAAAGTCTAGGATTCCCAGCAGCTCAACTCCTGATCTGGCTGCATAACCTTTTGTGTTTCTGCAGTTTAATCAGGAGCTGCTATCCAGAACCAATGTAGTTAATCTCTCAATCTCCCCTTGATCCAGGGAGATAAAAGCCATGTAGAAATCATCTCCCAGTTGGCTTTCAAAGGCTACAGCAGTTCTCCTCACTTTGGAGAGTATCAAACTGCCACTTCCCAGAGAAAACAACTCAGCTGTCCGACTTTCTACTATATGTTTTGTTTCCTGGACTCTCAACCTGCTCTTCTCACCCACAGCTGAAACTTAGAGCATGGAGGTTCCCCTTGACTATGGAAAACCAGAAGAGTGAGATCCAAGCAAATTTTCGTGGTTGGCCCAATCTGCCACACGACCCCACCTTTCATGCTGGGCCTCAGCCATTTAGACTGGCAGCTCATCATGCAGATGGAGCATCCAAGGTATTTGGAATTCCAGGGACAAAGGGAGGGCATCACACCACATTTTTTTTTCCTGAAGACTCATCTTTTCTTGCCAGAGTCAGGATCTCCAAATTATTACATCCAGCCCTTGCTTATCAATGGAGACCAAGTGGAAAAAGTGGCCAGTTTTAAGTTTCTGGGTGTTACCCTAAAAGAGGACCTGACCTGGGGTGCCTACATTGCAGCCCTGGTCAAAAGGGCCCAGCAGGTATTTTACTACCTGAGACTTTTCAGAAAACAACAACTGAATGAAAAACTGCTGGTGACCTTCTACCGCTGCACCATGGAGAGCATTTTAACATACTGCACCTCTGTATGGTTTGCCAATTGCACAGTGGCAGATAGGAAAGCACTCCAGAGGGTTAATGTCATTGCCCAGAAGATCATTTGTTGCCCTCTCCCCTCTTTGGAAGAGCTTTATGGCTCCCAGTGCCTTAAGAAAGTTCAAAACATTCTCAAAGATCCATCTCATCCTGGGAAGCCTTTTTTTGAGCTATTACCATCTGACAGATGGTACAGAATAATAAAAACAAGGACAAATAGGCTGAAAAACAGCTTCTATCCCAGGGCAGTAGCTCTTTTGAATTCTGCTGTATAGTTCAGTATTGGTGTGATGTCAAGGGTTTCAGGTTCAATGTGTGAAGGGTGAAGGATGTGTGTTTGTGTTTATTTTCATGGTCATGGTCATGATGTGCACTGAAGATGGTGTTTGATTTCATTGTATGAGGTGCAATGACAATAAAGTAAACTAAATTAAGGATGTTTCATTGTGTACATTTTTGCAAAGTTTCTTTGCACAGTTTCTTTTTGATACTGAGCAAATGAATGTTTAAAGTCCTTTAGGCTCTTATCAGATCTATGTGCAGCTTGTGTACATTGAAGGCACAACAACTAGGAGTGGGCTGGGGTTAGAGTTTGCCTCAAATTAGCAGCCTCCAGAGAAGGCTGGATGGCAGCACATTGATAGACTCTGATAGTTTATCTCACAGGGACAATAGATAGCTATTTAAATTTCCCACAGTATCAAGTCTACTAAGGGAATTGTGGAAATTTTAAAAAGCAGATGCCATGGAGGAGGGAATTAGATGGTATTGCTAATTGATGCTGGGCCTGACTGAAGTATCATCATCTTAAAGATGTCTCCTGGAGCAGAGAAAATGCTGCTTAGCAAATTCAGAACATCCTTTCCAATAGTGATCTTTATTCTTTTCACTTTAGTCGGTGGTAGCCACTACGCAGAACAATGACCTGGCTGGAAGACCTTTCTACATCTGTGACAAGGCAGTGCTGCAGCTTAATGAACCCTACTTATCTACCACTGCCCAGGACTTTCGAAGCTTCACACAGTTAGTGGAACATCTGTGGTACCTTTTCCTCATTCCCCCAGTGCCATATAAGTAGTCCTCAACTTAAGATCAAAATGAAGGCCAGAATTTCAGTCATAAGTCATTATGGTTGTTTAAGGGTCTCAGTGGTATTACTACTTTCCATAACACCTTCAGCATCTGTATTTCACAGTAAAGTTAATTTTTAACTTATAACTGTAATTGTGACTGGATTTTGGTTGTAATTCATTACAACTATTAAGTTGAGGCATCTATGCAACCAGACCCAATTTTATGACATTTTTTGCAGTACTTATTAAACAAATCATTTTTTAACTGAACTTTATAGTAATAAGTGTAAACCCATTCTTTCCACTGGGAGTTTTTGCCGGACAACAGGCAAAAAAGTTGTAAACCGTGATCAGATAACTATTGAACCTACAACAGATCATAAAGGAGAGCTGGTTGCGAAGCACCTGAAATGTGGTCACATTATTATAGGGTATGGCATGATATTTTATGACAGACAGACTGTAAAGCATCCTCCTGAACCTGTCATAATTTTAAATGGTTCTTAAATTATTGGTTGTAAGTCGTGGACTACCTTTATTAGTTGTTGAGGAGCAAAGTGGGAGACATATGCTCCTAGACTCTTCAAAACAGATAATTGGAAAAAGGAAACTGGACTCTCTAGAATTTTGCTTTGATTCACAAAACTGTACCTTTATATTTCTATTTTTGCTAACCTGAACTTTTGGCATTCTCTTCATTATCCCATAGAGACAGGTGTCACTTTAATCACTGTAAGTTCCATTCTACCAATTGCACAAAATATGCTAATTTGATCAATGTATAAGTATGACCACAATTGAGCCCAAAATTCCATAATTAAACAAGACATTTGTTAAGTGAGTTTTGCCCTATTTTATGTTCTTTCTTGCCACAGTTGTTAAATAAATCATTATGTTTCTTAAATTAGTTACACAGTTGTTAAGTACATCTGGATTCCTCACCAATGTTGCCTGTCAGAAAGTTGAAAAGGGTAACTCCAGGACAATGCAGCAGTCAGAAAGTTAGTTGTCAAGTGTCCAAATTTTGGTCGTATGAAAAATGATCATAAGTCACTTTTTTCAGTGCCATTGTAATTTTGAACAGTCACTAAATGAATGGTTATAAGTTGGGGACTACCTATATCTTGGTTTGCAGAATTTAGGCCATCTATGCTAGTCTTTAACCATAATAAATTTTGATTCATCCTATTTATTTTATTAGGAAAAGGTGAGAAGCTCCCAACCTCTCTTCTACCGCAAAAGCTGGTAAAACTTGTAATTTTAGTAGATCCAGTTTCACTGAAGTCATAGGGACTAGAAATAAGTCCTTTTTGAAATTAAAGATTAGCTTCTTAGTAAGTTGAATTCTACATTTAATGCTGTATTTAATGCCCTCCAAACAGCACATACAAACTTGAGCAGGATTCTTGCATTACTGTATATAAAGGACAATAGAAGTATCTCCAGAAGTGTCCTTTTCTTGTCCTCTTATAAAATGATCTCACTCTTTACACAACACTGCACATATTTCCTGCTTTTGTCTACCTTCCTGAACTTTATTCTGTTTCCGTTCCCTCATAGGAAAGAACTTCAAGGGTATACTCAGAAGAAAATTCCCAATTTGGATCCTTACCCTCTGATTCGTGTTCCTGGGCCTATGCGGGATCTCCAGATGTTTCCAAAGGCTACCCAAGTGCCCCACCTGATCCTGAACCCAGCTGTACCTCACCGAGGTTTATTCAGCCTGGCCCAAAAAACCTACCAACTTCCCAATGACCACAAGCGTACCTGGGATCGTTTCTGCCCTGTGGAGCAGCCACCCACAGTTTCCTGCCGGGTGCCTGTGGTACAAATCATGTGTGTGCCACACATGTATGAGACGGAGTATAAATGCTATGGAAGTGGCAAACCTATGCCAGTGTGAGATGGACAGAGATTTGCACTCACTCATGATTCCCTTTCTCCTACTTCATCCAAAAAGGAAAAAAAAAATATTTTACCATGTTTACCTTTTGATCACTTTGTTGAAATAACAAAAACAAAAACTCTAGATGCATTCTAAAGGAACGTTTTGACTTATATTTTACCATATTGTCTTAACATTTTAGCCTCAGAAAGCTATGATCAAACTAGATCAAACATAAAAGTTGCCATGCTTGTGCGCTCACTTGAAGAATATTAAGCCCACACAAGTAAGCAAACCAGTTCAGGATTAATGTGCAAGAGTTAATGAGCAAGAATACTGTATATAAAGGAAGGGGATTTCTGGAGTGAGATATATATGCCCTTCTTGGCTTCTTATAGATTAATCTCACTCCATACATAACATGACTTCCGTGGGGATACTTAAAATCTGGTTCCAAAGTTCTAATGGCCAGGTCATCAACTGCATTTTGAGTGTTCAGAAACTGACCTACATCTACAGCTATACATCTGCAGTGTACTGCAGTCATATGAACATGTGATGTTTTTCTAAAAAATGCCCCGTTGTTTGCTTTATGACCATTGTGCTTAACAATTGCAATAAAAAGGTCATAAAATTGATCAATTATATGGGTGCCCATTTTATGATTCTTACAACTTACTTAGTGGGCCAGCTCCATTATGATCATAAGTCAAGGACTATTGTACAATGATATTGAATTCCAAAACAAAAAGTCATAAGGGAGTAGCAAATAAGTAGCATTTTGCTAGGCCTAGATAATACTTCAGGATCAATAGCCAAAGAGATTTGCTTGTTATTCACAAAACAAGCCCCAACAATACAAGCCCCTGTATATTGGCTCTTTGCTATGTGGTTCACATAGCAAGTATAGATAGATTTTCACAGTCAGAAAATAGGTTTGTTATATCTTGCCTGCTTCAGACCCCATTTTGTATAGATGAACCATGAAATGTATTGCTGTACTAGAGTTTGTTAATTTTGGATTGGTTATATAAAATTCTCAAACATTTAAATAATGTTTAAGCAAACAATGACTTAATGCAATTGTTTGAACCCAATCTGAATGTAAAAGATAAATATAATTTTCACATTTATATTCTATCTTTTCTGGTTTATATGAGATTTTCCTATTTTCTCTTCAATATCACCTAGGAAGTTGATTAGCTAGAGAGACAATAACTTGGGTTCCTTTAGTAACAGTGGCACATCTGTAGAAGGAAGCATGGATTGTACTGTTCTAAGTATGGATACATGTTCTAGCCAGTTTTATATTAGGATGCAATACCCAGGACGGATGTTATATAGGGTTTTCAGCAGGAGTGAGAAACCAATGACTCTTAAGATACTTATCTTCAGCCCCATTGTCAATGATAAGGAATGATGGCACCCAATAAATAACTGGTAGACCATATAGTCTGGGGTTAGAATTTTGGATTGACAATAAGCATTTGCAGATTGTTCCATAGCTAAACGATAGTCACAAGGTGACTATCCTCTAAAAAAACACTTTATACAATTGTGGTATGAATAATATGTGAGAGACCAAAGCAGTATTTATGATGTGAGCTTCTGGGAGATGGCATATCAATGTACATATTATTCAATATGTAATATGTTCTATCACTAATGGATGTGGTTCTTGAATCATGCCTATGACCTTTTTGATACAATTGTGAATCATGGTGACCATTAAGGGAATCACACAGTTGTTAAGGGAATCTGGCTTCCCCCATTCATTTTGCTTGTCAGAAGCCATCCAGGGAGGTCATAGTGATCACATGACTCCAGAATGCTATGATAATTGTAAATATATATTTTCCAAGTGTCATAATTTTGATCATGTTATGGGATACTACAATAGTAAATGAGGGTATGGGTCCCAAGTTACTTTTTTGAGCATCATCATAACTTCACATAGTCATTAAATAAACAATTGTAAGTTGAGAGTTGTTCTTACATAAACTGTTACTGCATTTCTGTCTACTGATTGCAGAGAAATATAACAACATGGGCAGGCAAAAAAAGCAATGAATATCAGCGACTTCCAACTTCTTGCTGATTTGACCAGATCTGACCACCCTTTGGCAGCCAGTGATGGACCAGTCTACCCAGACATAAGCACCTTGTGTTTGACACCCCTGGTCTACCTGATCTCCAGAGGCTGAAGGAAGGGCCAATTTACCTGCCTCTGGAAGGCTAGATAGCGAATTGGGACCAATCAAAGCAGTAGTATTGAACTGACCACAAATTATTACATTTCCATCTAGCAGGACTCATGGATCCTAGATTCTTGATGCATTCTGTATGTTGGCCTATCGGAATTTCCTTGGTTTAAAAATTATTAGACTATGATGTGCCATTTTGCCCAGTTAAAGGTTACAGACATGAGAGTTTTAGTAGAAATAAAATTCAAATGGAGCCTGTCCATCACAGTTGTAGGTTGAGACCATCATAAAGTGAATCAGTGGTTTATAGGTGTAGTTTTGAAAATCAAGCCAAATGCCAATTTTTAGCAAAACCATAATAAAATACAGTCTCATGACCATAAGACACTGCAAACTGCTGTAATTGCAGTCCAGATGTTGAGAGTCCAAAATGTGGTCACTTGACTAGGGCAGCCCTGACAGTTTGAACTTGAAATCCATGCAGTAAGTATCCCCAGGCAGGTCAGTCATAACTTCAAACAGTCACTAAGCAACTGGTGCTAAATCAAGGATTACCTGTAGTGACAAGTGATACATTACAAGTTTTATTAAAAAATATCCATAGTAAACTGTCCTTGCTTCATACACTTGCATAGCTCAATTCTAAGCATCTCCTGACACATTGTGGCATATTGTCTGTGTATGCTTTGGAGGTGCCTTTGAAAAGAAAAAGTATTTAAGGACTTAAGTGCAGTTTTTAAAAATGAGTCTTAACAAAGCCAATTCACGGCCGCATTCCAAGCATATATATTTTTTACTATTTAGTTTATGAATAGTTTTTCCATGTAGAAAAGAAATCACTGTTAATAATAAAACATGGTTTCCTAAATTTGAAAAGGAGGCATAATCTTAATATCTTTATTAAAAGGCTAACAATGAAACCTAAAATCATAGGCAATTATACTATTCGGACAGAGGTGGTATTCAACGGACCAGATCTGGAGAACCAGTAGCGGAAATTTTGAGTAGTTCAGGGAACTGGCAAATACCACCTCTGACTGGTCCCGCCCCCATCTATTCTCTGCCTCCTGAGTCCCAGCTGATCAGCTGGGTCTTCTTTTGTTGCCCTGCACAGGACAATGGAGCTGGAAAGTGAGGTGGAGAGGGAATGGGATTTTGCAGTATCCTTCCCCTGCCACACCCACCAAGCCATGCCCACAGAACCGGTAGTAAAAAAAAAAAAATTGAATCCCACCACTGCATTCGGAGGTCATTCCCTGTGCTAGGTAACCCACTCAAGAAATCTGAGAGCTGCATTCTCTTTTTTCGACATCCCGTCCCTGATTTCTCATCTTTTTCATTCATAAATCTTGACCAATTAACAAGTATGCCCACGCCTCCTACAGCTGGGGAAACCAAGAGATGCAAAAAAACCTGAGATTTTCTCGGAGTGTGAGTCATGGGAAGCTGTTGGCCAGCCACACTGGTTGAAGTGGGAAACTGTTAGCCAGGAACGTTGTTTGGTGGCCTCGGGCGCAGCAGCGTGGGTTGGGCCAGATAGGACTGGAGCGAAGAGCATGCTCAGCGTGAGGAGAGCTTTAACAGAGCAGCTTTGTGCTTGTGCTGTAACGGCATCTTTTAATGGCACCTATGGGTTAGTCAAACTGGCAAGCTACATCCTCACACTAGAAGGACGTGTCAACCAGCAGTAGGCCACACTGGAAGATGCTCTGGCTGGCCCCATGAGTGAGCAACTGTGAAATTATCTCAACCGATCTCTGCTGGGATGCAGAAAATTCCACCTTCCAGAATTCAGGGATAAGAACTGATTTTGGAAGTAAATCTATTCTCGACTTTAAAAAAAAAACCTGTGGATGTGGTGAAGCATAAACATATGGTCTGTATATCTGTGCGTGATTTGTCAAAGCTGCTAGTGATTCCAGTGTAAACTTTTTTTAAACAATTTTCAATTATAAAGAAAGATGGCTCAGTTTATTTTCAAATGGAGATGAAAGAGAAAGATGGGAGAAGTAACTTTAAAAGTGATAATATAGGCTTTATTTAAAAAACTGGCAGATTTTTAAAATTGCTTTGTCACCTGGAAAAGAGTACTTGCAAACTGAATGGTTGATTAAGTTGCTTCAGTAAAAATATTGCTGGAATAAGAATAAAGTGAAAGTATGTTGTCTTCATATAACACACGCCTCAGATCATATTTTTTAGCATATGGCATATGACCTCTCTGGGCCCTGTGTTATACAGAGAAACTGAGAGGGATGAAATGCATGAGGAGATGTCTAGAGTGCCACTGGCAGAAGTCAGGAGATGAACTCGATCGAACAAGAGTAAGAGCTGCTACTAAGGCCTATCTTGTGGCGATTCATGCGGCGATGTATAAATACTTCTCCACACTAATTGTATCTGCAGATAATCTCCTAGTGACCCTCTTTAAGGTGAGCCATCTCCTCCTAGGGAAGGAGGAGATTGAGGTCCACCTGAAGGGGTATGCTGAGGAATATGCAGATTTTCTGGAAGACAAAAATCACTCAACTTCATTCCCATTAGATGCAGGCAGGCAATCGATCAGGTGGACAGAGCAGAGTGACGGTGGTAGTTGGGGGTGTCTCATTTTCACACATCACACAGCCGCCATTGCTGCCATGCTGACCTATGGGCCAAAGAACATGGGGACACAGCAGGGTGCGTGTGTGAAAATTTGACACTCCTGACTGTCACCACCTCCCCCCTGCCCACCCACTCTATCCATTGCCATTGCCATCCCTGGCCTCTTTGGCCGGAGCTTGGCAGCAACAGTGGCAGTGACAATGGGTATGTGTGAAAATGGGAAGTCCCCGGCTATAACCACCACTCTGTGCTCTCTCCTGCTTGCTCAGTTGTGTGCCTGGCTCTCCTGCCGGTTGCCCACTGCAAGTTATCCCCATGGTGAGCTGGCCATGTGTAGTTGTCCTGCAGCAACTTGGTGGCAGTAAATTGACAAGCAACTTGGCGGTGGCAAGCTGGCCACAACAAATTGTCCTAGATCTTCCTTTTCTGCTGTTACAGTTTAGGGATAAACTACCCAGAGCAATAATATGGCAATTACAACTTTTGGACTGAGGAGGCAAATTCATTAAGCCAAAGTCTTTTTTTCTGATGTGAATTTTTGAAAGAACAAAGCACCATCTATCCATTGCAGAAGATCTACTACTGTCTACTGGTACTTGATAATAGCTCCTGATTCCAGTCATCTATGAGAACTCCCAAAAGCTTTACTCGGGACTCTATTGGCTCACTTGCATTCATTCTGCAAAATTATAGGGCTTTAATAAAGATAGAGAAAGAGGTTCTGAGTTTCTCAAACTGTTGCCATATCAACCAATTAAATCCACAGCTAGCCTTCATCTGTACCTCTGTTAATTGGTATTGCAATTGTCTGTCCCCTAGGTGACGCTAGAGTGTCGCCTTGCTCTTTAAGATTTCTTGTTTCAATTTTTTCCCCTTATCTATACTTCTAAAAAAATTCTTGCAACTTTTTTTTGCAACCTTGAAGTAAGCAAAATGGTACATCATAAGGCAACAGTTTTTGAATCAACATATTCCAAATGAGATAACTTATAGAATGTGCCCAAATCTGGCCCTTATGACTCCTGCAGAATTGGTATTTAGGAAATTTATGGCCAATTCAGTGCTACTATGCTGTCACACCATCGTGGTCAGTCACAACCAGATATTTATCATTTCCAGTGGTTCTGACCACAATGGTTCACAATGCAACAAGGAAACAAACAGGGAAGTCAAAAGTTGCCCAGGTAACTCTCTTCTGCTCATTCAATATTTATAGCCCCCCTGTCCTTGTACTGCATTGGCTAATGTTACACCTCTATGCACTATTCACGCCCGTGCTACACCCCTATGCAATGTCTCTTGCACACTCCTGTACATCCATCATAACCTGTGCTGCAATGACCTCCTGCATGGCACCTCTCATGCTTTGAGCTTTTCGGAACATGGCTGTGGAAATGGTGAGTCCATATGCCCACATCCTCACTTGTAAGCAATGTGCAAGCACACACATGCACACATTCCATTTGCACAGACAGTGTTCATATGGACCCATCACTCATGCAAATGGAGCCGTGTGTCTGTCCTTGCCCACCACATACATGGAACCATCTCCTCTCACCTCCCTCCCCCACTAGTCCATAAATGGTTGGAGAATTCTGCTGTAAAAAATATTATTGGATAGAAATCTGGAATGTAAGATTTGTGAATCAAAGTAAGCTGGATATGGTCAAACATGAGATGGCAAGATTGAATATCAACCTATGGGGAAATCAGTGAACTAAAGTTGACTTGAAAGTATGAATTTAATTTAGATGATCATTATATCTACTACTGTGGGCACGAATCCTTTAGAAGAATGGACTAGTAGTCTTCATAGTCAGTAAAAGAGTGGAAAAAGCTGTACTAGTGGACAATATCTCAAAAAAGATAGAATGATGATTCGAACCCAAGGCAAACCATTCAATGACACAGTAATCCAAGTTTGCACCCCAATCACTGATGACACAGTAATTCAAGTTTGCACCCCAATCACTGATGCTGAAGTTTCTAGAATTAACACCTTCTAGAACTAACATTTAAAAATGTCCTTTTCATCATACGAGATTGGAATGCTGAAGATGGAATTCAAAAGGTATAGAATAATATAGAACAACAGGCAAGTTTGGCCTTGGAGTACAAAATGAAACAGGACAAAGGCTAATAGAGTTTTGTCAAGAAAGCACATTGGTCATAGCAAACATTCTTTTCCAACAATTCAAGAGGTGATTCTCACAAGGACATCACCAGAAGCAGAAGAGATTAAAAAGAAGTGAAAGAATATACAGAAGAATTATACAAGAAAAATCTTAATGTCCCCGATAACTACAAAGGTGTGATTGCTGATCATGAATCAGACATCCTGGAGTGTGAAGTCAAGTAGGCCTCAGAAAGCATTACCAGCAACAAGGCCAGCAGAGTTGATAGTATTCCAGCTGAGCTATTTAAAATCCTAAAAGATTATGCTGTTAAAGTGCTGCACTCAATAAACCAGCAAAATTTAAAAACTCAACAATGGCCACAGGATTGGAAAAGGTCAAGTTTACATTCCAATCCCAAAGAAGGGCAATGCCAAAGAATGTTCAAACTACTATACAACTGCACTCATTTCATGCTCCTTGCACGCTAGCAAGGTGATACTCAAAATCCTGCTAGCTAGGCTTCAGCCATATATGAATGAGAACTATCAGAAGTGCAAGCTGGGTTTCAAAGAGCTAGAGCAGTGGCGGCTAACCTTTTTGGGCTCTCATGCCAAAAATTGTGCTCGCACTCACACACACATGCTCACATGCCAACACCCAGAAAGCAATATGCATGCCCCCCCACATCCCCTGAACATGCATGTGTGACCCCCTGCATGCACTGCACATCTCTGGGCATGCATACATGTCTCCCACACATCCCTGCCCCACCGCACATGCCCACCAGATACCTGACAATCAGCTATTGGGCGGGCAGCATGCATGCATGTGCAATGGGGCTCTTCTGGGAAACCTCTCGTGCTGGCAGAAGTGGCTCTGCATGCCACTTCCAGCACACATGCCATAGGTTCGCCATCATGGTTCTAGGAGTTGAAATCAATACATCTTAAAGTTTGAAGCTAATTCTAATGCCATCTCTCCTTTATAAGAAGAATATCCTTTGATACACAATGGCCAAATCCTCCTTTCTCTCTTGGGATGAGGAAAATTGATCCAGATAATGAAGCTAGATCGTTCATCCAAAGGTCTCGGAACCAAATGCTTCTGTGATCAGGGCCATGGTGGAGCCAAACTCAGTTTTAGGGGACGTGAACAGAAAACTATTCTAACCAGTGGTGGGATTCAAATTTTTTTACTATCGGTTCTGAGGGCGTGGCTTGGTGGGCGTGGCAGGGGAAGGATACTATAAAATCTCCAGTCAGAGCTGGTATTTGCCGATTCTCCAAACTACTCAAAATTTCTGCTACCAGATCTCCAGAACTGGTCCGAACCTGCTGAATACCACCTCTGATTCTAACCAAACAGACCAGGATGAAGAAGCCACAAGCTATGTGCAAACTATGGAACTTCTCCACTCCCAAGACGGTCAAAAGGTTGGCAAAGGGACCTCTGTGGTTTCACACCAATGCTCAGAGGACTGCCTCAGAAGAAAGGAAGAAGAATAGTTGGACAGAATTACAAAATGTGAGCCAAAACCCACATATCACCAGCTGACCACCTTGCAGACTCTGGAGCAGGCAGACCACCTAATTACTCATTGTAGGGGGAAAGAAAGAGGAATGTAAAAAGGTAAATGTAAAAAACTTATTGCACATCTTTTAAATACCTTCAACTCTTACTAACCTGAATTAAGGATACATTTAACATGCTCTGCAAAGATCAGTATGGCCCTCAAGCAGTGAGAAGTTGTATCTCTATGCTGTGACGATATTCTTAATATTCATTCCCCCAATTTTTTCCATCTCTTTCCTTTCCTTCCTGTTCTATTGGCAGGACAAAGCAGACTCGAAGACCAGAATTGAATTCAGCTCTTTATTAGTAACCAGTTACTTTAACTAAATTCGAGCCGCGGCAGCCCTTTTTATAGCGGCTGCTCGCGGCTCGCAACCAATGGCATTTATTTAAACTTCCCGCCGCTTAGGTGGCCAATCCGAAACTGTCGTTTTACACCAATCGTTACGCTGCATTAACTAACCAATAGGAATGTAGTCTTAGAAGTCTGTATTTGAATACACTACACCCCTCCCCTCTTGGTTCACTCCAATGTTACGTGATGTAATCGCGCAGGTAGGTGGGGCTCTTGTGAGTCCTAGTTGACCTGTGCAATTCTGGTTGGTCTCCACCGGTTCAGATAGGCCTGCTGTCCTCCCCATTCTTCTCCTAGGAACCTCCTGGAAGGGTGCCTCAGCCATGCTGCTCCTGCGGTGCCTTGTTGGGTTGATCGGGCTCTCGCCGTACCCTGGATTGGTTTGGATGGACGGTGTGGTCTCCCTGCATTGTGTGCGGGCAGGTAGCATCGGCTTGGCTGCTTCTTTCCTGGGGTTCCTCCAGTTCTCTTCTCTCGAAGTCTTCTAATCGTAAGTGACTTTTATTTTTTTCTTGGTTCTCTATTTCTGGTTGGTGGTTTGTAACCGGACGATTTTCATTTTCTTTATTATTTAAGGGTTTTCCTCCACCTCTGGATTTTTTATTATTATCTGGGGGTGTTTGGGAAAGTGTTTGTTCCATGTTTCGGGGAATGTCAGTGTCTCGTTCGATGTGTCGCGACCGTAGCTGATCGATGTGTCGTTTCCACGATCTGCCATCAGCTGTTTCTAGCCGGTATGAATGAGGGCCAGTGATTTGTGTGATTGTTGCTGGTAACCACAATGGTTCTCTGGTAAGATTTTTGCATATACTAAGTCGCCTGGTAAGAAAGAGCGGTACTTACTGGAAGAGTCTGGCGGCTTTTCGGGGTTGTAAGTGGGGTGCAGTCTATCCAAGTAGGAACGCAACTTTCTTCCCATCAACAGTTCAGCCGGGCTCTTGTTTGTTGCCGTGCATGGTGTTATATGTTGGATGGTGAGCATGGTGTTGATTTTTTCTTGCATGTCATTTCCATCAAGCTTTTCCAATGCTTCTTTCATGTAACGAACCATGCATTCCGCTCTTCCGTTCGCCGCCGGATGAGCTGGCTCTGTCAAAGCGTGTTGTATTCCATGTTCTGCTAGGAATTGTTCAAAAGCCAAGGCTGTAAACTGTGGCCCATTCCGATGCTACTACATCTGGTAGACCGTGGGTGGCAAAAAGTTTTTTAAGTTGTTTGGTGATGGCTTCTGTTGTTGTTGAATTCATGATGATGACTTCCAACCAGTTGGAATAGGCATCCACGATGATTAGGTAAGTATATCCTTTTGTGGGGCCAGCGAAGTCCATATGGATTCTTGACCAGGGGCCTCTGGGTGTCTCCCAGTCAAGAACCAGTGCTGTAGGGGCGGTCTGGATGATTGGCATTTGTTACATGTTTTAACCCAGGTTTCAATGTCTTTATCTATTCCTGGCCACCAAATGTAGCTTCTGGCCAGGGACTTCATCTTTACCATGCCCGGGTGTCCTTCGTGTAACATGTTTAGCACGTCTTGTAATTTTTGAGGGACAACCACCCGGTCTCCCCACAAAATGCACCCTTTTCCAATTGATAATTCAGTTTGCCGGTTTTTAAAAGGTTTAAAAGTCTCAGTTTTTATGTTTTCCGGCCAACGCTGTCCCACACAGTTCAATATCCAGGCCATCAGTGCATCTTTTGCCCTTGCAATGTCCGATGCGGTGATGGGCCAATATGGCATCGTTTCAATTTGTAGGGTCTGTGTGGTGGGAGCTGGATCGTCATCGTGACCTGGTAGTGGTGAGCGGCTTAATGCATCTGTGTGGGAAATGGCTTTCCCTGGGTGATAAATGAGTTTGTAATTGTAGGCTGCAAGAAATTCTGACCATCTAGTCATTCTTGGGGACATTCTTGGGGGTGGCCCTGTCTCCAGCTAGGATTCCCAATAGCAGTTTGTGGTCAGTAATTAAAGAAAATGTCCTACCGTATAGGTATTCATGGAAACGTTTCACCCCCAAGATTGCTGCCAAGGCTTCCCTGTCCAATTGGCTGTAGATCCTTTTGGTCTTGGACAGCATCTTGGAATAAAAGGTGATCGGTGCTTCTCTGCCGTCTGGTAGTGTGTGGCTGAGTATTGTGCCTATGCCGAAAGGTGAAGCGTCGCAGGTGACAGTTAGAGGTAGTGTGTCACTGTATTGGATCAATACAGATTTTGATGTGATTAAGTCTTTAATTTTTTGGAATGCTGTTTCCTCTTGAAGGCCCCATTTCCAATTGGCTTTTTTATCAAGAAATCTATGCAGTGGTTCCACTACTGTTGCCTTCTGTGGCAGAAAGACATGATAAAAATTAATGAGTCAAAAATACAAAAATGCTTGTAAGTCGGTTTTATTTTTGGGTCTGGGAGTTTCCTTTATTGCTCATATTTTTTTGTGTGTGGGGTGATTCCTGCTTCATCAATAAGGTATCTCAGGAACTTGACCCAGTTTGCGGCAAGTTGGCATTTTTCTTTTTTAACTTTGAGTCCTGCTTCTCTAAATTTTGCCAAAACTGCCCTTAAACGGTCTTTTAGTTGTTTTTTGTTTTCGGCTGATATTAGTACATCATCGAAGTAGGGTACCACCCTTTTTAGTCCTTGGAGGAGGCGTTCCATTAGGCTCTGGAAAACGCCAGGGGCCACACTTACACCGAATTGTAATCTATTACATTTAAAAGCTCCTCTATTCGTTAAGATGGTTTGCGCCTCTGCTGTCTCAGGATCAATGGGTAATTGTTGATATGCCTGCGTGAGGTCTAGCTTCGCAAAAATCCTTCCTCTCCCCAATGAATGCAACAAGTGTTGGACTACCGGAACAGGATATGCGCTCTGTTGCAATGCATGGTTCAAGGTGGCCTTATAGTCACCACAGATGTGCATGGACCCATCAGGTTTTATAGGAGTCACAATTGGGGTTTCCCATCTGGCATGGTCGGTCGGCTCTAGCACCCCCTGAGCAATGAGCTTGTTTAGTTGCTCGTCAATTTTTGGTCTTAGTGCAAATGGTACCCATCTGGCTTTAAGCCTGATGGGAGCTATGTTCGGGTTTAAGCTAAATGATATAGGGGTCCCACAGTACATGCCTAAAGTCCCGTCGAATACATCATGGAATTCCTTCATCAGGTCTTTCTCCCAGTCCGTCATGGTGATGCTATTGATCCCTGTCACTTTGATTCTGAGCGGTTCGAACTATTCTAACCCAAGCAGGCTGGGGCAATCTCTGTCAACGATGGTTAATGGAAGAATCTTGGTGTGTTTTTTTAAATTCACCTTGAAATGTCCCAGTCCCACTACTGGTATCTTGTTACCCTGGTAGTCCTTGATTATCAGGTTTTGCTCTTCAAGTTCTCTATGTTTTATGTCTGGTATCAAACTTTTTATTGTGTTCCATGATACCATTGATAAATATGAACCAGAGTCTACTTCCATTTCACATGGCTCGCATTCTATCAGGACGTTGATTCGAACCTTCTTAGTGTTTGTTGTTCTGGCTGTCCCAATAGTGATTGTCTGATGCTTTTCTTCCTTTTTGTCGAGCTGTTGATTTCTACCGTCTCGGCTCCAACGACTTCCGGTTGACCTTTCTTTGTTTCTGGGGGGGAGGGTACTGCCCTTTGGACTATAGCACTTTTTGTTTCAGCAGACCTTCGCAATATGCCCCCGTTTTTCACAATGCCGGCATGTGGCATCCAAGAATCAACACTCAGACCTCGGGTGGTTTCCGCCGCAACCCGCACACTGAAACTCGGGTTTTCTACCTCGTGTCTCTCTCCGGTTCCTTTCAGAATAGAGTCTGTTTACCTACTCGTCTTCATCTTCAGAATCGGTTGATGATTCGATGTCCTCATGGTGAGAGGTTGTGGCAGCGTGCTTTTGGGCTCCCTCTGCTTTCTTTTCTTTATTCAGGCTCGGACTGTTCATTGTATTCATCTGCTTCATTTTTGCTGCAGACTTCTTTACGGCTTCAGCGGCAGTTGCTTCAGCAATGGCTTCGTTCGCGGTGATGTTGGGTCGGTTTAGTAGTTTGCTCTGTAGGGTTGCATCTCTTAGTCCCAGGACTATGCGATCCCTCATGGCTTCATCCATGTTGAGGAACTTGCATGCCCCTCCAATGTCTCTTAACGCTACTATGAAGTCTCCAATACTCGCACCTTCTAGTTGGTCGCGCTTGTGGAACTCGTGCCTTTTAATGAGATTGGATCTGGCCGGCACGTAATGGTTTCTCAGCATCTGATTTAGGTCTGGCCAGGCCATCTGTTTAACATTATTTGGTCTTGCTAATGCCTTGGCCATTTTGAAGATAGTCGGGTCGCAATGCGTTAGGAATACGGCTCTCTTTCTCTGGTCGGTGATTCGTTGCAGTTCGTTGCTTTCTAAAAACATCAGGAATCTGTCAATGTATGACTCCCAGTCTTCTTCGGCTAGGTTGAATGGTGTGGGTGGCAAATTGTTGCTGGCTATCTCGCTGGTCCTTCGGCTATCATTGCCACATTCTTATGGTCTTTGTCCCTTCGATCCCACCTTCGTCACCAGTGTTCTATCGCCAGGACAAAGCAGACTCAAAGATCGGAGTTGAATTCAGCTCTTTATTAGTAACCAGTAATTTCAACTAAAGTTGAACCGTGGCAGCCCTTTTTATAGCAGCTGCTCGCGGCTCGCAACCAATGGCATTTATTTAAACTTCCTGCTGCTTAGGCGGCCAATCCGAAACTGTTGTTATAGACCAATCGTTATGCTGCATTAACTAACCAATAGGAATGTAGTCTTAGAAGTCTGTATTTGAATACACTACACTTCCTTTCACAGAACAGTAATAATAGTGATAATAACAATTGATAATAACCTTATGGCAGGCAGAAGAGAGAATTAAGGCAGAGTCACTTAATCCACATGGGATTTTTGAAGGTGACAAGGAGATTCTACTAGGTGAGGCATAGCAGCACTGAGTGCACAGTCACATCATTTTTTACGTACAGACATAAAATAGTAAATGTCAGGGAATTGTGCTGCAAATGTCCAAATGAAGTCAGAGATGCTGACACATACTTACAGCTTTATATATATTTACATCTATACTTACAGCAAACAAGATACAAACAGGAGTACCTAATCATGATGTAAATCACAGAGCACATAGAGCACACTGAAGAAAAGGGTGGGAAAACACCCACAGCAACCAATCATAGTGCAGATTGCCAGCACTCTCCAATCAAACAACTATAATTGTGTGTTCTGGCTCATTGTACAATCTTACTGTTCCAGTTACTAAATTTAAATAATACCCCTCCAATTTATAGCTGGGCAGCATTTAAATCAAGCTGTTTCACAAGATCTTTATGTTCCTGTATAGCCAATGGCTTTGTCACAAAATCAGTCAAATTATTTTCTGATGGACAATAAATTAGGTCTATTAAATTTTCTTTCACTGCTTTTCTGACATTACAATATTTTATATCAACATGTTTGCTTCTGACTTTTATTCTGTCACCTGCTGTCATTTGTTGTGTTATCTTCAAATATTGTTATAGCTCCCTTCACTTTAACATCCAAATCTTTTAACATTCTATAAATCATGCTATCTCTGAACCCAACTCTGACAATTTTGATTCAGCTGTGGAAATGGCAACTGAAGTCTGTTTTCTAGATATTTAATCAACTAGTCTGTTTACAAACATTACAATAAATCCTGACTTCATTCTTCAACCATAGTCTTTTTCCATTTTGTTTGTTCTGCCAGTGATAAATTTAATACTTCCTGGTAATTTGGGGGTTCATAAAAGTTGTTGGATACTTTTACCGCAACAATTGTAAATCTTTCTAGAGGAACATCTTTGTTTGCTCTTTCAGACCTTGTTGGAATAAACTTAACCTGTTTCACTGGAATCTCACTCTCTAAAAATTTCTTTGAGCTATACTCAGAGCCTGAACTGTTCTCAGATTTCATTTTACATGCTCATTTATTGGAAACTTCTGACAAATAGGCATTAACATTTCAGTATTGGCATGTACCTTTTCCCAGTTCTCATGTAAAAAAAAAAGTTGCAGAACTGAAATAATAACATTTTGGTCCATCTGTAAATCTATATGCTTTGATCCTGATTGATAACCTAACATTTTCAATTTCCTTGTCTTTGGTTTTTGTTTCTTCTTAATACTGGGGGGAATGTGCACCCATACACTGCTGCCAAACATACTTAAATGTGCCAAACTTGGTGGTTGTTTTTATAAAACATGTGATATGGAGTTTCATTAACTGCCGAACTCTATAAGCTATGGATCAAATAATTGACAGTTATAATTGCCTCACCCTAATACAACTTACTCATTCCTGCATCTGCTAGTAACATAACTTTCATAGTTTGTAACACACCATTCCAGCATTCAGCAACTCCATTCTGTGCCGGAGTACAGGAGTTCATCGGTTATGCTTTTCTTTCTCAGTCATTGCTGAAACATGTTAGACATGAACTCTGTATCTCTGTTTGTAGTTGACATACATTTTGATTATATTTCCTCTCTTTAAACATTATCCACTGATTAAATTGTTGAAACAACTCTGTTTTGCTTTTTAGTAAATAACAAAATCCATATCTTGATAAATCATCAACAATTACCAAAGCAAATTTGGCCCCTCTCACTGATGGATATAAAGGCTAATTAAATTAGCAGGCAGTAACTGAAAAATCCTATCAGATTTCCTATCACTTCTTTTGCTGATTTGGTTTCTTTGCAAATTGCACAATCTAAATACAAGTAGTCCTCAAATTATGACAATTGAGCCCAAAATTTCTATTGCTAAGTGAAACATTTGTTGTGAATTTTGCCCCATTTTACAACCTTTCTTTCCACAGTTGTTAACTGAATCACTGCAGTTATTAAGTTAGTAACGTAGTTGTTAAAATCTGGCTTCCCCATTGATTTTATTTGCCAGGCCACAAAAATTGAACACATGACAATAGGACACCGCAACCATAATAAATATGTGTCAGTTGTGACCAAGGGGATGCTGCAAAAGTTGTAATTTTGAAAAACAGTCATAAGTCACTTTTTTTCAGTGCTATTTTAACTTTGAACAATCACTAAATGAACTTTGCGAGTCAAGGACTACCTGTAGTTGTCACAAATTTTACATTCAAACATAGAGTCAGGTCAAGCATTTTCTGCAGTACTTTAAAGCTTGCATAACCCAGCTTTCTGTGTAATAAATATGCACACACATTATGCTTTTATTCATTAGAAAAGATTGTCCACATACTACCACCAGTTTCTTTGTGGTTCAAAACATATAAATTGTTTCAAACCTTGTGTACACAATCTGTTATTCTCTTATAACAAATAATCAGAGTTGAAAGGGACTTATAGGTCATCTAGTCCAACCCCCCCACCCAAGCAGGAGATCATGATGTACCCTTTGCAAAAATTAGTTCATACCTTTCATTGTCATACCTTTCACACCCAGCAAATTGTGATCTATATCTGGTAGACATAAAATCTTATCAAACAACTTAACAATACATGATACTTACTGTTCCTTGTCCCTGTACAAAAGATTACCATTTGCCAGGTTTACATATTCTTGGGTAGCCAGCCCCAAACTGGAAAAAAAGAAATGGGTTATTTATAATATGCTCACTTGCCCCACTGCTCAATAACCAAATATCTTTAGTGTATTTATTGTTTGTCTTCCCCACTGAAATCTGTGTGTCTTCCTTCTGTTCTTGCTCCAAAAGCCTCTCGGTTACATAATTTACTGTATATTTAAATCATGCTCATCCATGGACTCAAAGCTTGCTACTAACATATCCCAAGTATCATCAAGGGAACTAAAAACAACATAAACTTTATGTGCTTCTGAAAACATCCTCCTTACTCTTCTAATTCAAGAAACTTTTCCTCATGAACTGGAGGTGATCTGACAGACTTCTTGCTTTATAAAGTTTTCTGGTGAGAGTTACTTTGCTGCTCGCTGTCTCTTTTACATAAATTCTGCATAAGGCAAGCCAGCGTTCTCTAGCAGATGTTAGCCCATGCACATACCTGACTATCTTCCAACCCAAAATTTATGCTGGTTAGTCCTTTTCTACTTTGCTGTTTCTCTTTCTCATTGAAATTTTCTGGAAGATTGCTTACAGCTGTCCACAAATCTTCCCTCCACAGAAACATCTCCATTTTTAGCCTCTATGAGAGATAATTTGTCTCACCCAAGTCAAGCCAAAGGAAATTGGCCCATTTCTGTAACATATTTCTGCAACTACATAGCCAAAAAGGCATTAAGAGTTGTTAACCTAATCCTACGTAGCTTTTTCTCTGGTAATATCACACTACTAACTAGAGCATACAAAACATTTGCTAGACCAATACTCGAATACAGCTCATCAGTCTGGAACCCACATTACGTATCTGATATTAGCACAATTGAGAAAGTCCAGAAATATTTCACAAGAAGAGTTCTCCACTCCTCTACTCGTTGTAGAATACCTTATGCCACCAGACTTGAAATTCTAGAACTAGAAAACCTTGAATTATGCCGTCTTTGGTATATAAAATGGTATATAAAATGCCGTCTTTGGTATATAAAATCATACATTGCAATGTCCTACCTGTCAGTGAATACTTCAGCTTCAACCATAACAACACAAGAGCACACAACAGATACAAACTCAAGGTTAACTGCACCAAGCTTGATTGCAGGAAATACGACTTCAGCAACAGAGTGATCAATGTCTGGAATACTCTACCCAACTCTATAGTTTCTTCCCCAAACCCCAAAAACTTTAACCTTAGACTGTCTACTATTGACCTCACCCCTTTCCTAAGAGGTCTCTAGGGGGCGTGCATAAGCGCACCAACGTGCCTACCATCCCTGTCCTATACTTATTATCTTGTAAACAATTGACAAATCAAATAAATAAATAAATAAATATAGCATCATGCTATTTTTACAAGCCAATCATCTTCAACCTCCCTCAGGATCACGAAGAAACTTTTACCTCAGATAAATTTACTATTGGCACTTCAGGGTATTTCTGGGCCTGTCAGAGAATTGCACAGCAGGTGTCCAAATAAAGTCAGAGACGCTGACATGAACTTGTAGATTTATATGAATTAATATATTGTACGTACATGGAGTATTTATAGTGAACAAGATAGGAAAACATGAGCATCATGAGGTAAATCACAGCGCATACAGAAGAAAAAAGTAGTGAAAAGGGGAAACTCGCCCTCCACATGCACAGCAACCAGTCACAGTGCAGATTGCCTCATGCAGGAGCCAGCACTCTCCAATCAATCTACTATAATTGTATGTTCTGGCTCATTGTACGCACCAGTGTTCCAGCTATTAAATTTAAATATCTTAATAGTAAGTAACAAGAAATTAATTGGGGCTCCATGAAGCTTCACATTTTATACTGGTTGAGGATAAATACTGGCTTTTGAAATAAAGTCCAAGCCTCTTAATTTGCTATTGTTGAGAAACACAGATAAAAGTAATAACGTTATGGACTTAATTTTGCCCTGGCATCAATTAGAATGATTTGTCTGCTTCAAGTACTTGATTTTGCTGACATAAATGTATTGCTTTTTTTTTTTAAGTAAGCACAAGAACAATAGTTGCAGAATTTTCTCCTAGAGGGCCAAGGGGAAGCCTTGAAGATTATGGATCTTGAGTATGTGTGGTGGTGATGGTAATACTGATAGGAGGTGCAGCTTCAACTGATCTTATCAATCCCACAGGTTACCTTTTAGGAGTTCTGCATGATTTTGTTCTTCATGTTTGCATTTCCACCTTCTGCCAGTGACCTCAGAGCAGCACAGAAAACAGCTCATATTAACTGTTATGTCCCTGGAACTCTAGGAGTTCCCACTCAGGTCCGTTCACGTTGCGGGGGCGGTTTTCCCCCCTCGCTCATTGGTTGGTTCTCCCCAGCAGCCAGCTATAAAAGCAGGCTGCGGGGTCCAGCCAGTTGCTGATCGCTGCGAGCCAGTTCCAGGCTTGGCAAGCACGGTCAGTCCTTTATTGTTATAATAAGGTATTTGTTGCACTCATGCTCTGGTTCAGCCTCTCATTACCCAAACTTAACACTGGCGACGAAGGTGGGATGGCTACCAGAAGCACAATGCAACCGCTGAATCACTAGCCGCCGATCCGCAGCCAGAGAGAACGATCGGCCGGCGATAAAGCAACGCTGATCCGCAGCCAGAGAGAGCGGTCAGCAAGCAACGAGCGAACGCTGATCCGCCGCCAGAGAAAGCGGTCAGCCAGCAACGAAAGTGAGAAGCGTCTGTAGCCGCTTGTTAGCCTAGCTACAGGAAAAGTGAAGCGCTGCGAGCCGCAGCCGCTCGTTTCTTTAGGCGCGAAATTCAAACGGCTGTCATTTGAATTTCAAACCTAAAAAGTACAGCGCGGTGCTGTAAGTCAAGTCACTGACGCCACGCAGGCGCGAATTTCAAAACGCTGCCAACGGCCGGCAGCCTAACCTCGTGTTTAGCCCAGAGAGAGAGAGAGGATTGTGAAAAAGCCTCTCCAGAGCTGAAATCACTTGCCTGCCACAGGCACTAGAAACCTTCTGCTGCTGCCCCAGAGAGATTTTTTCCACAGATTGTACAACCGATTTCCTCACTATGAATTCCAATCCAGTCTTCCCAGCGTTCAAACCGGATGAGGAGAAGTGGGAGTCATACAAGAACCGCTTTAACCATTACATCGACGCAATTGGGCTGGCTGATGCAGGGGAGCACCGGAAAAAATCATATTTCCTGATCTACTGTGGAGCCATTGTCTTTGACACTGCCACAGCACTCGTGGCTCCACGTGAGTTAAAAAACGTTCCATGGTCTGAACTGTTAGAAATCCTTACTAACCACTATTCTCCCAGACCTTCACAGATTGCCAGGCAATTCACCTTCCGTATGAGGAAGCAATCAGACAAAGAGACCATCAACCAGTACATGGCCGCCCTCAGGACCGCAGCACTCCATTGTGGGTTTGGAACCTACCTGGAGGACATGCTCCTCGATCAGCTAGTCTGCGGGGTCAAGGATCTCCACCTCCAAAGGCGCCTACTACGCTAAGAAGGACCTCAACCTCGCACAAGCCGTCGAGGAGGCCCTGGCAGCAGAACTGGCAGCACACTCAGCCACCGAAATCCATGGTCCAACTTCCAAGCTAACGACAGTTCCAGTCCACTCCGAGGAGGTGGTATTAGAGGAAGCCCCTAGTGATGAAACCGACATCCACCGCCTCACCAACGCCAGGCATCCGCAGGTAGGAGCCAAGCAAGAAAGCATCAGTCCACCCAAGCACATCACCCTGTGTCTATCCTGTGGTGGATCTCATCCGAGGGCCGCCTGCAAATTCAAAGGAGCCACCTGCAACATCTGCCACAAAAAGGGCACATCGCGAGAGTCTGTCAAGCCTCTCAAAACTCGGCACAAAGGCACCCTTCCTTCTCACATTCTGGACCTCAGAGGCAAGTATTGAACTGTCGCACTCACCACCATGCCAAGCACACTTGCCATACCATTAGTAAAATCTCTCTCTCGCGTTTGTTAGAAGGTAAACCGTGTCGCATGGAGGTTGACACAGGGTCAGCGCTCTCAATTATCTCGTGGAGCACCCTCAAGAGGCTACAGCCCAGTCTATCAACAAGCCGGCTTCAGAAGTGCCAGTTTAGCCTGAAGGACTACCAGGGGAAGGTCATTCCTGTAATCGGCAGAGGCAAGTTCCTTGTCAATTTTAAAGCTTTCAAAGGTCACCTACCTCTAGTGGTAGTTAACGGCAATCTCCCCACACTCTTGGGGCTCCGATTGGTTTCCCCATCTCGGCCTAGGGCTAACAGGAGTCCATGCTGTCTCAACCTCTGACACTGACTCCTTATTCGCTGATTACTCAGATGTATTCAGCGATGAGCTGGGGTGTTATAACGGTACCCCTATCTCATTCTCAGTCGACCCCAGGCAGTCCCAATCAGGCTAAAACCGCGTAGAGTCCCATTCGCTATTCGGCCAAAACTAGATGCAGAATTGGATAAATTATTAAAACAAGGGGTCATTGAGCCAACAGATTTCGCCAAATGGGAGACGCCCATTGTCACACCCTCAAAAAAGACGGTAGCCTGAGAATTTGCTCGGACTACAAGACCACAATTAATAAGTTTTTACAAGTTAGCGCTTACCCAGTGCCCGTCATTCAGCATTTATTACACACTTTTGAACCTGGCAGCATTTTTGCCAAATTGGACATGTCTCAAGCGTATCAACAGTTCCCTGTTGACAGCCAAACAGCGGAACTCCAGACCATTGTCACCCACAGGGGTGCTTTCCGGTGCAAGCGTCTCCAATTTGGCGTAAGTGTTGCCCCAGGCATTTTTCAATCCCTCATGGAGCGGATTTTGCAGGGCCTCCTGGTGTAGTACCCTACTTCGACGACATCTTAGTCTCGGCCAGGGACAGACCCCAACTCTTCCAGAGAGTTCGAGCAGTGTTAGAGAGGTTCAGACAGCATGGCCTCAAATTAAAAAAAAAAAATGTGCCATTGCCACTAGACAGGTGGACTTTCTGGGTTATAAAATTAACGCCTCAGGCATTCACCCCTGGAGTCCAAGGTTAAGGCACCACGAGGCACCCACTCCAACCTCCAAAACTGAACTGCAGGCCTTCTTGGGGCTATTGAACTTTTACGCGTCCTTCCTGCCCCATAAAGCATCAGTGGCAGAACCCCTGCACAGACTATTGGATAAAAATCTCCTTGGCACTGGGGTCACAAAGAAGACTCCGCTTTTCGCGCCGTCAAATCACTACTCACGCCAGAGGCGGTCCTTATTCAGTTCGACCCCAACCTTCCATTAGTGCTAGCAGCAGACGCATCCCCTTCGGAATTGGGGCAGTATTAAGCCACAGGCTCCCCAATGGCTCCGAGGCTCCCATCGCTTTTTTCTCCAGGACGCTCTCTGCAACAGAGCGCAATTATAGCCAGATCGATAAGGAAGCTCTAGCAGCTGTCGCAGCAGTGAAGAAATTTCACGAATTTCTCTTCGGCCACTTTTTCGAGCTGGTCACGGATCATAAGCCTCTCCTGGGTCTACTAGCTGGGGACAAACAGACCCCTCAAGTCCTCTCTCTAGAATGATGAGATGGACCCTTTTCCTAGCGGCATACTCGTATAGACTCATACACCGCCCAGGTAAAACATTGTCCCACGCAGACGCCTCAGCCGCTGCCCCTTGCCGGCTCCAGCTGAAGACCCTGCTCCGGTCCACGCTATCTTTGAGGTAACCCAATTGGACCTCCCCATCACTGCCCTTGACATTGCGGCCAAATCCAAGACTGACACAACGATCGCCCAGGTACTGGACTGGGTGAGGAGGGGTGGCCGGGCGGTGATGTTGAAAACAAATTTACACCTTTCAAGACCCGCCTGCAGGAATTATCCAGTTTGCAGGGCTGTCTGCTGTGGGGCACTCGAGTGGTCATCCCGACCTCACTGCGTGCCCGAGTTCTGGAGGCGCTGCACGAGGGGCACCCTGGCATCGTCAGAATGAAGGCATTAGCACGCAGCTACGTATGGTGGCCGGGCCTCGACGAGGACATCATCAGATGGGTAAGCTCCTGCAATCCCTGCCAGGAATCCCGTCCAGCTCCTCCAATTGCCACCCCTACTAAGTGGGAAAGCGCCAGCGCTCCGTGGTCCAGAATTCACATCGACCTAGCCGCCCATTGCACGGAAAAATGTTCCTAGTGGTCGTGGACTCCTACTCTAAATGGATTGACGTGGCACAACTATCCACGACCACCACACTAGCGATTACCAAGGTATTAACTCGCCTGTTTGTAACACACGGGCTGCCTGACTCCATTGTTTCCGACAATGGCCCACAGTTCGCATCAGCCGAGTTCAGCCATTTCGCTGCCAACCTGGGCATCCGCCACATCTTCACGGCCCCATTTCATCCTGCCAGTAACGGATTGGCTGAAAGAGCCGTTAGGACCACTAAAGAAGCCCCTAGCTAGGTTCAGCAAGGATGACTGGCACCACAAACTCTCGCGTTTCCTGATGAGCCAGCACTCAACTCCGTGCTCAGTCACTAATAAGTCCCCAGCTGAGCTCCTAATGGGCAGACGCCTGAGGACTGTATTGGACAGGCTTCACCCACATTACTGCCCTGACTCTCCCTCGCTTCCACATCGGGGGTTAGGCATTTTATCTTACAGGAACCCGTATTCGCGAGGAACTTCACTGGAGACCCTCTGTGGATCCCGGGCGAGATCATGGCCATCACCGGACCCAGGTCATATCGGGTCAGACTGGAGGACGGCCGAATATGGAGAAGGCACCTGGACCAGCTGCGGGCGTCACAGCACCCTCGTCAGCAGTGACTCAGAATTACAAACCGGGCGAGGCCACAGCATCAACCCCACATCAGCACCAATCCCGGTGACCTGCTTACACCAGCAGCCGATCCAGGGAATCCGAACACGGACAGCGACGCCCAGATGGCTGACCAGTCCGAACCAGTCAACGGGAGCACGTCCCCAGTGACCAGCCCTATGAGTCCCGAGCCAACCCGGACTGAGGGGCGCGTTAGTGACTCCCTACCGATCCTGCCTTCCCCTACAGACTCTGAACTGACAGACAACCCACCAGAGCTGCGTCGTTCTGGGCGCCAGCATAAACCTCCTGCCTACCTCAAAGACTATGCGTGTTCGCATCTGGGGGGAAGGGGTGTTATGTCCCTGGAACTCTAGGAGTTCCCACTCAGGTCCGTTCATGTTGCGGGGGCGGTTTTCCCCCCTCGCTCATTGGTTGGTTCTCCCCAGCAGCCAGCTATAAAAGCAGGCTGCGGGTCCAGCCAGTTGCTGATCGCTGCGAGCCAGTTCCAGGCTTGGCAAGCACGGTCAGTCCTTTATTGTTATAATAAAGTATTTGTTGCACTCATGCTCTGGTTCAGCCTCTCATTACCCAAACTTAACATTAATCTCACAATAACCCTGTGAGGTGGATTACATAGGAAGAAGGACTCGCCCAAGGCTGATTAGTAATCCCCAAGGCAGATATCTCTAGGCAGATGAAGGACTTTGAAGCAGCTGGAGCTTGTCCTGTTGTCTTAAAACCCGTTATCCCACTCATCTGACGTAAGAACGCCTCCACCACCACTAATCGTAGGTAAGAAATTGCTAGCAACCTTTCTAAAAACCTTCACAAGAGTATTGTTTTTCCTTGGCAGAAATTGCCAAGTAGCCAAGGCCAACTTACCTCAGTTCATAAACCCTGCTGGCTTGGCTTAGTTGTGATGGCAGACTTTTAATATTGTTACACTGCCCATAGAGGAACCAATACTAACTATGGCTGGCAATGCAAACTATGTTTAGGAAAATGGGAGAAATTGTATCCATAGCTTAGTTGTCATGTTGCTCAGAGATACTTTAAGAAATTTATCATAATGAGGACCAGAATAAGCCTTGAGAATGAGCCCTTCCAGGAACTGGAGGCCATGTGGTCGCCAAAAATATCAGATACAGTTGGATTTGATTCTCAGGTCCTTTCTTCCCTAGGTCCTACAATTAACTGACCAGCACTTGGCATTTGTGGAAGCAAGATTGACATTTTATGTCCTCTACAAGTGTTTTCCTGGCTCTCATCTGGGAAACTGTGAATTTTAGCCAATTCTCACACTGGTGAATGGTTGACAGTTAAAAAGGAAGAGAAAAAGCTCCTTCCATTACTATTGATTTTCTCAATGAATCCAAGGCACGGATGTCAAACTCAATTGTGTCATATGACATATCGTGACATATCATAACGTTTTGCATTTGCAGAGCAAAAATATCAGATACAGTTGGATTTGATTCTCAGGTGGGTGTGGTCTTCGCATGACACATCCAGCCCATGGGCCATCAGTTTGACACCCCTGATCCAAGGGGAACTTCATATACAGAGGAACGGTGTGGTGGCTATACAATTAAGATGCTGGGCTTGTTGACTGGAAAGCCGTCAGCCCAAGTTCAAAATCTGAGACCATGTGACTGGGCGAGCTCTCGTTCACGCCCTAGTTCCTGCCAATCTAGCAGTTTGAAAGCATGCAAATGCAAGTAAATAGTTACCACTTTAGTGAGAAGATAACAGTGCTCTGTGATGTCATGTTGGCCACATGACCACAGGAATGTCTTTGGACAGTGCTGGCACAATGGCTTTAAAATGGAGATGAGCACCTCCCTTTATAGTCAGCACTGACTAGCAGAATAAATCTGCAGGGATTCCTTTACTTTCATCTCATATACTAAATAAAAGTTATGTGGAGGTAATACTAAAATTATTGTATGAAGTTTATGAATCCAGTGTATGTGTGGGAATATGGCAGATAATCTCCTATTGAAGTAGGGGGAACAGAATTTCCCACAATGCTTTAAGTAGCCTTTCCCAATTTGGTGTCCCACAATTCCCCTGAAGCTTTCAGCTAGCCTTGATTCCAATCCCACTGGGTCCTTGAAGCTCACTTTGGTATCAAGGATACCATATTCAGCAATCCAGGTAGAAAGCAATTAAGGCAGAAAGAGATTTCTTACCTAGCAACACCTGGTGTAGTCCAGAGTAGCAACCTTGGAGAAGATGCAAAAAGCCATGGTGGGTGGAAAATATGATGCTATTGCCAAACAGGACTTAGGAGAAGGCAATTATCATGGGAATGGGAGCAAAAAACTATGGGCCCCATACAGTTGTTTAGATACCAATTTGTGGCTCTTAGAGCCCTCTTCCTGTGTACTGTGGGCAGATACAAATTTCTCTTTTTCTTTTAATTCGTAAGAAATTTAAAGGGCAAAATGATGCTTCAAACTCAGAAAAATTGTCTGCTTTGTTCCTTTCAGTGATGTCACATCACTGATCATGGACTCAAACCAGGGCTTAAAGTACAGTCTATAAGCAGAATGAATTAAAAGTCATGAAGCTTTAATTCAGGGGTCACCAACCTTTTTGGCCTCAGGGACCACCAAACTCATAATTTTAAATCCCATGAACCAGAGACCCTGGGAAAATCCCCCCAAAAGTCTGCAGGAAAATTCCCCATTCTGTTTTCCTACTGATCGATCATTCTTTATTTGGGATTGCAGGATACCATCTCCAGCTCCGTTCTCAGGGGGAGAGAGAGAGAGAGAAAGAGACTTTTGGCTTCATGCAAGGAAAGCAGCAGAAGCAGCAGAAGTCTTTCTTTCCCCTAAACTGTGCCAGAAATGAGTCTTTGCCAGTGCAGCCTCTTGGAGTAGGATGCCTTGTAGGGTCTCAAAGACTCATTTCTGGTGGAGTTTGGGGGAGAGAAAGAAAGACTTTTGCTGCTTTCCTTGTTTGCAGCCAAAAGCAGAAGAAGAAAGAAGCTGAAAGAAGCAGCCTGGTGGCCTGGCGAGGTGTGTGGGGTGAGTGGGGCAAGTTCCCCCCCCCCGCCCTTTCCCCCCTCTCCTCAATACCTTGTGTTGTTCACAATGCAAGTGACGCAAGCCTTGTGTTCCCGCAGGCCATACGGGTGATGCAGTCTTGTGTTCCTGCACAGCTGGGATTAATTGCTTTGTGGGGTGCTTTGGGGGTGACATTTCTCTGTAGACCACCAAAATTGGCGACCACTGCTTTAATTCACCAAACTCAGTAAAAACGGTCTGCTGTGTCTAATTTCCTCCTAGAACATGCACTCACCCACCTAAGCATTTATTACATCAAGAGCAGATGAAGTCAAAAACTAGTGTCAAACACCTTGCCTTCCCCAGTATGACCAATTTACTCTTATTCCTTCACCTAGCATCATCATTCAAAACAGAATGCAAAATTTCCAACAACAAAATACTATTACTACTACTACTACTACTACTACTACTACTACTACTACTACTACTACTACTACTATAGTTATCATTATTACCATCTATTACCATCATTATTATTATTTCTTTTATTCATTAAAGATGAAACTCAGTCAACTAAACATTTAAAAATGTATCGCAAATATTATTGATGGCACTGATGGTTGATACGGGTTGCTGCCACCATCCTATTATTATTATTGTTGTGGTTGTTGCTGTTATTGTTGTTATTATTATTATTATCATCATCATCATTATTAATAATAATGTTAGTCATAATTTGTACATTTCATCTTTCCACTAACAAAGGATTCAGGGTTCCCAGTGCATTCCTCATTCTAAGAAGCCTACCTTATGCTTGAAATTCATTGACCTTATTACAATATATACTCTGATCCTCATGTTCTAACTATCCTTGATACTTATTCTTTTATGCTATTATTATACTACCTGAAACTGATTATACTACCTGAGACTTCTCAGAAAACAACAACTGAATGAAAAACTGCTGGTGATCTTCTACCGCTGCACCATGGAGAGCATTTTAACATACTGCACCTCTGTATGGTTTGCCAATTGCACAGTGGCAGATAGGAAAGCACTCCAGAGGAGTGTCTTCTGTCTTTGCCCAGAAGATTATTGGTTGCCTCTCCCCTCTTTGGAAGAGCTTTATGGCTCCTGTTGTAGAGCGAAGGGACAAACGAGGCCAGACCAGAGCATACAAGTAAAGGCTTTATTCAGGGAAAATAAGGGTTGTTGTGCCTGCCGCTAACATGGCAGACTGCTGAGAACAAATTTTGGCTGGCCCCGTCCGGCAGCCGGCTTTTATAGCCGATTG